>NC_046161.1:91424417-91569417 GCF_011064425.1 Rattus rattus | reverse complement strand
TTAGGATTAGTCACATCATATCCTTGGTTTGGACCGTTAGGTAAGTTTACTGTTGGCGATAGATTCCCAACAGTTGTAGATTACAGTCAAGGCAACTGAAATTAATTAAACCTTTATTTAGTGTCTACCATGTGTCAGAAAATGTTCCCTCAGAAATGAAAATAATTTAACTAGGAGACAAACAGTAAGTCAGAATTAAAGCGATTATAACTTCCAGTTGTACAAACTCTTTTCCAGAGAGTGCGGGTGAGTGGGAGATTGCCAGGATAAGATGGCTGCCTCGGGAGAAGGGGAGGCTGTTGTTTTGATAATCGTGCATATTCACAGAACATTTCACCCCTGTTACACTGCAAAGGGTTTTGCAAATTTGATTGTCTCCAATATCTCCTGAATTAAAAATCAAATCTCTCTCTCTCTCTCTCTCTCTCTCTCTCTCTCTCTCTCTTTCTCACACACACACACACACACACACACACACACACACACACACACACACACATAAGGTTCTTTGGTATTTTTATAGCTACTAGGTATTTTCCCACCCTTATATGTAGTTAATCTATTAACAGTTATGCATACATCACAACTGCATGTACATTTTCTAGGCTGTTATTCAGTTAAATTCTCTATCAAGTATACAGAACGTAGACGTCAGCTTCCTTTCTTTGGCTGTTGGTTTGAGCTTAGGTACCCAAACCACTAGGTTTCTGTCAGGATTAGTCACGTCACATCCTTGGTTTGGACCATCAGGTAATAAGAGGTTAGTGCTCAAAGCAAGTTGGATTATTTGCAAATTTCTTCTTGTCACAGTGGTCTTTCTTGTTTCTCTGTAGGACCCATCCAGAGCTGTCTCTTCCTCCATCCATAAAGGCTTAAAACATCTAATGTTAGCCTCAATGTTGGTCCATCTATGGTTGAATGAACCACTGGAGTCCCAGTGTGAGAATCTGCTTAACCTGACCTGTCATCGCCAAACTGCCCCAGGGTCCCCTGAGCAAAGCCAGAGGCAGGAGAAGAAGCCGTCATCTCCCTTATTCTGAGTGCACTGGGCTCCATGTTTGTAGCTGGTAAGTGGAACAAAAGAGGCAGGCGGACCATGTGAGGCACGGGTTCGAAAGTTTTCTCCTCCTTTTTTGCTCTTCTGTAGTTAAGATTCACCAGGTTCGAGGAGTCCAGCCCACCTCGATGAAGACTCAGAGCTTTCCGAAGACCTTCCTGGTGGAGCTGGGGCTAAAGGAAAGCACTTGGAACTGGCCAGCGCCCTGCCTGACCAACTCTTGTCAGAGCAAAAGAACAAACGGAACGGGAGAAAAGAGGGGGGTGGGGAGGGAGAAAAGGAACAGAGAAGGCCTTTGCGGAGCCTGCGCCTTTGTGCTCCGCATTCAAACTGATTTGTACCCTTTGTAGTCTTAATTATTTGTGAGAGCAGGATAACAGCAGTACCCAGCTCACCCATTATTTCCCGCATAAAAAAAGGCACACAGAAGCCGCTGATCATTCTTGAATTAGCAAACATGATACTAAAAAAAAAAAGCATAAAAAAATTCATTAATACCATCAGGGATTAGGAGGCTGATTAAAGTGTAGCTGTTAGCGTATGCAAATGAGCGATAGGCATTTATCGGGGCCTGTGCAAGCTGTCTGGGAGCTGTAAAGCCCATGTATGTTTTTCAGCTGATTAAAATAGTTTTAAGTTCTGGAGATTTTTTTTTTTTCTAGTAGGGAATTAAAAAAAAAAAAGAGAGACCGTCTCCACTTTCCCTTTTGGCGAAATTTCTCTAAAGTACTCTCCAACCATTCCACTTGACTGCGCTCTCTCTAGGGCGGACTTCTCCAGAGAACCGAGAAGAGGCTGCCCCTGTACTGAGCTCACTAGGAGGTTGGTTGCCAGACTTTGTTTCTCTGGGGCTTCTAGGAACTCCTGGGGCAAGCTGGGTGGGTGTCTTAGCAATGGCTTTGGGGTCTATCACGATTCCTTCCTCCGTCTCTCACCCCAAGGTGAAGGCACGCCCGCCCTTCCTCTGACTAAAAGCAGCCACGAAAGAGTTTGTTGCCCTAGTACAGGGTATCCAGCCTTGCCTTAAGTTGGCCCGCTAACTCCAGAGCCTTGATTTTAGGACTCAGGGAAGAGGATGGGGGCAGGGAGATCAAGGTGGAGCTATACCAACTCAGACACTTTCTGAAAGTTGGGCCATTGTGGTTGCCTCAGACCTTGAAACAAAGGCATTGTGGGAAAAGAAAGAGAAGGACTTCCCCTTTGAGGTTTGAATTCAAATGCCATTTTCAAACCTTTTTATCAGCATATGAAAGTTATTGTCATTCCTAGGACCATTAACAATAATAACAATATATATTATACATATTATAATAATATATTATCTATGTATAATTATATATTTATATAACATATAACACATAACACATTATAACATATATAACACATAACAATGTATAATGGATGATGGATAATATATTGTTACTATTTTTAATGGCCCTAAGAATGAAAATAACTCTCATATGTTAATAGAAAGGCTTGAAAGTGACATTTGAATAAAAATATTAATTATTATTACCTGTTACTAGGCAATTACTGTATGCTAGGCACTGTTAATAAACTTTAAATGTTTGCTTTTATTTGATTCTTACCAAAGGCAGGGAGCAATACTATTCTAATCCTCTGTATATAATAACACCACCAAGGTCTGACCCCTTTCCAGTATCTACTCTGGGATCGTGCTGATTTAAGCCCCACATCTGACTGGCATTCTGGAATTAGGAATTCCCACCTAACTAGATACTTCCTTCTCTCCCATGCTTGCTCTACCCTCAAATAGATCATTCTCAGAAGTGAGGCAGAAGGGGGTGTTTGTAACAGAACACAGTCATATCCCTGATTTCAAAAGCCCGGTAGTCCCCTTTTTACTTGGCACGAAGGCCAGAGTCTTACACGTGGCCACAGGGCTACACTGTTCCCTCTTTATTCATACCTTGACTTCACTCCAGTCCCCCGGCTTCCTTTAGGTTTCCCAAAGCTTCCGGCACTCTCTCTCTCTCTCCTCTCTCTCTCTCTCTCTCTCTCTCTCTCTCTGTCTCTCTCTCTCTCTCTCTCTCTCTCTCTCTCTCTCTCTCTCTCTCTCTGTCTCTCCCTCTCCTCTCTCCCTCACCCTCTTCCTCCCTCCTCCTTCTGGCACATATTAATTCTACTGTAGTTTACAAAGTTCTAAATTTGTATGTTGCTATCAGTTGCACCAGACTATGAACATCCCAAGGACAGGAATCCTCATCTGTTTTGTTTGTGATGTATTCTAAGAACCCAGAGGATGCACCAATTTTGAGTTCAGTAGTTATCAGTTGGCTTATAGAACTCCAAGATACTTTTCGAGAATTCCCAGTGAGTCATTTAAAAGCATACGACAGAAGCTCTATGAGGTCAGAGAGGCTGGGAGGTTGGGAAGCACATGCACCATGGCTGTCAGTCCATTAGGTGATCCACAGCACACAATAAATACCAACTGAACGAAGAAGCAAATGACACTTAACTTGGCAGCTACTATTTCTATTAAAATATCCATTTCCCATACATTTAAAAACATACCTTCTTGGCTATTTATAGTCTGGATGATGCTCCTTAGGTCCAATATTTATTTATTAATTTTTCCCCAGACAGACAAACCAAGCCTTCTTTTAGACATGTTTTATTTTTATTTTTTAATATACTGAGCCAAAAATAAGAACACTCTGAGCTCCCCACTACTCAAGCTTATGTGAGTGGCAAAATCAGAATATACTTCGATCCTATAACTGCCTTCTCTGCCCTCCATGGGATTTCCGTGTGAAATTAACAGAGGACATTCCTGGCTCACATGTCCGGGTCGTAGCCTCTCCATGACACCCATGAATATTGAGGAGGCTGTCAAATGGGAACGAACTGGAGTTTGTTGAAATATCCAACAAAGGAACTGATTTAGTGATCATGGGCTCAGTTGTCTAACGCCAGGCGTGATGGGAAGGAGTTGCCTCACCACCAGGAAGACGGAAGACACAGGTAATTTTCAAACAGCTTCTGAATGTAAGGGATTTAAAATGTAGTCAGTGAGTCCCAGCCTCCAGGGACATCATGGAGGCAGTGGAAAGACATAGAGAGATGTAGTAAAAAAAAAAAAAAAGTTAGCCTAGGCCTTTCATTGGATGAAGGGGAGGATTAAAGTTTTCTGTATTGAGGGGACATCGAACAGACAGGGAAAAGGGTAGAACTGAAAAAATTAGCTCCTTGGAGACTAAAGATCAAATTGTAACGGTGGCTGGAAGTCACTAGAGGGAAGCCTTGACCATTGCACAAGATGTTCCAAGACTCTGCCTGTAGGCCTGGGGTGGGGGGGGGGTGGGGGATGGAGGGTGGGGTGGGGTTGGGGTTGGGAGAAGGGGGATAGGGGACTGTGGTGGGAAGACAACTCTTGAGCAGGCTGCCTACTGCGACTGCAAGAGGGAAGGGTGGCACCTGCCTCAAGTGTAACATTTAAGGGGCTACCAGAACACTCAGGAGTCAAGGTAAATGGCGGTGTAGTGGAATATTGTAATGGCTGCACCGAGGAAGCGTGGACAGCCATTTTGAAGGTGGAGTTTTCCCTGGAGGATCTGAGGGCAGGAATGACTGTTGAGAGCTGAAGTTTGGAAGTCTGACCTGGTGCTGGATCCTGGCTTGAACCTCAGTGGAAGAGACATGGAGCCATAGAGCTGAGGTGACACCTGGTCTAGAAGCATCTCCTCTCCGGCTCTGACCTTCCTCTTGGTCCCCTGTCCTTTGATTTATATTTATTTTATGTGGATGGGTGCTTTGCTTGCATGTAAGCATGAGCACCATGTTTGTATGCAGTGCCCATGGGGTCAGAAGAGGGCGCTGGGTCCATGGGAAGTAGGAGTTGCAGACATTTGTCACTGTGGTGTGGGCGCTGGAAAGTGAACCTGGTCCTTTTGCAAGAGCACCAAATGCTCTTAATTGCTGAGTCATCTCTTTAGCCCCTCCCCTTATATACATACACACACATATATATATATATACATATATATACATTCAATTGTATATTCATTTCAAAATATTAAACATTATTCAATATATAATATATTAACCTTTGGAGTATTTATTTTTTCAGTACATTCGGCTTACTTTGCTTTAACCTATAAAACAAGAAGGAAATAGTTTTTTCAGTTTTAGCATAATTTTTTATTGAATCTACGAGAACTTCACATTCTGTGCTCCAATCTCACTCATTTCCCAGAACTTCCCTCTCAGCCTTGCAGCTTTCCTTCCACAAGAAAATAAAAATAAAAATAAAATAAAAACTAGAAAAAATTGCCATCCACAGGGTTCTGTGCGTGTCCCGTCCCACTCGTCCATCCTGTTCATCATCTTTCCCTCATGGCCATCACGTACTCGGTCCTTGTAGTGGCTTTGGAAGTTGCAGTGTTGTGCAGTATACCCTTTCGCCCAAACAGCTTTCCTTGGGAATGTTCACTGCAATGAATTCTTAGGCTAGTTCAAGGCCTCTGGCTTCTGCTACAACATCGATACTGGACCCTCATGGATCGCCCCCGTGTTGGTGGGATCCCGCTGCTGTGGTTCCACAGAACCAGCCCCATCGAGTCCTCCAGCAGCCCACAGATGCGGAAGCTGTTGGGGTGGTCAGTTAAAAGCCCTGAATCGGGGCCTGGGTGGCTGAGTTGGTCAGTCAGTCAGCTTCTCCATATTCATATCATTTCTCTTCTGGCAGGTGAGGGGAGGAGTTGGCTCTCCGGCTCTCCCATGCCCCACTCCTGGGACCAGCTCTCCCATGCTGCCGCCCAAGTGCCTCGCCTCATACCTTTACGCTTCTTTTATGAGTTCTGTTTTCTGCTGTCCTCGGTGGCACTGAAAGTATCAGTCTTGAGTTGGAAAGAAAGAAATGTAGACACTTCAGGACAAAAAAAAAAGGATTGTAAGAGAAAAATCAGGAGGTGCCCAAGCAATGGTTGTAGCTGCAGTGGTTCTCCTGCATTTAGATTGGGCTTAGCACAAATGATAAGACAGACTTGGTCTCAGATCGGAGCCCTGCCGAGTGCTTCTGGACTTTGCTGAGTGGCACTTTCCATCGTTGTAGGACGGGTGTGTCAGGGGCTATGCGTGGGGTATTTTCCACAGTTCCGGGACATGTCGTTAAGGATTGTTGGTGCAGGTGTTTCATGCTGTGAAGTTACAGAATAGTTCATTTATTTAATAAAAGGCAGTTCTATGACTACGGCAGCTTCAGCTTCCTGGACTTAAGTATCATTATTTTCTTATTAACTGGGATCTGAGTCAAAACCAGAGTGATTGTTGATGTTAGACGTCCCAGTTTTATTCTTAGTCAACCTGGTGCCATTACATTACTTCATAGCCTAGGAGAATGCACAATCACTCTTTTGCCAAGTCTACAATATGGCAGCAATAAATGAACATTCATTTGTTCTTGTTTGTTTGTTTTGCAGCTCAATATCTAGATAACGTCTCCTGGATTATTTTTTCAGGAAACTACCCTGACCCACACCCAATCCCAGTTGGGTTGTGTGGCATCAGCTCCATTCCCAGTCCAGGTTTACATGTTCCTATGGTCTGACTTCTCCTAGGACCGTGTGGGCTAATACTTTCTCCAGATAGGACACCGATGACAGGCTAAAGAATTCTGCCCAAGTCTAGGTTGATGAAGCATGAATTTCTTTAGGTTACTTACAAGAACACGGTTTAAGAGTAACTTCCAGGAGTCACTCAACGGCAACTGCGTTGTGGAAAAGCATCGTTTAAGCTTGGGTGAGGACTCTCACAGTCTGTGATCGGGAGCTCCTATCCTCCAATCAGCAACTGTCCCAGCCCCAGGTACTCTAGCTTTCCCAAGTCTCTCCAGCCTTGTAAGTTTGCATTTTAGGATCCATCGTCCTTCCAGGAGGCAATGCTTCAATTCAGAAGATGTAGTTATATGATAGAAGCTATGACTTAGCCTTAGCCAATCAGAGCATTGTCTTTTCTTTCCTCTGATGTTTGGTCTGGGAATGGGCACTTGACACAATCAGACTTAATTAGACTCAATGGCCCTTTTACTTTATCTCTAACTTTTCTTTTTTATATATTTTAAAATTACTTTAAAATCTCTCTCTCTCTCTCTCTCTCTCTCTCTCTCTGTGTGTGTGTGTGTGTGTGTGTGTATGTGTGTGTCTGTGTGACTGTGTGTGTCTGTGTAGGTAGGTAGGTAGTCCCTACAAGTAGAGGTCAGAGGGCAACTTGGGTCATCTATTGTCTCCTTCCATCATGTAGGTCCCAGGGATTAAATTTGGGTCACCAGGCGTGGCATCAGGTACCTTTACCCACTGAGCCATCCGGCCGACTCTGGATCTTCTGCTTTTCCTATTTTACTAGAACACAGAGGGAGATGTGCTGAAGCTGTAGGGAGGAGAAGGAGGAGTGAGGGAGAAAGGGGCAAGAAGAGGAAGAGGGAAGGAGGAGGCGAGAGAGAAAAAGAGAGAGATAAAGATAAGATACATATCTATCTATATCTATATCTATATATCTATATCTATATAGAGAGATAAACACACACACACACACATATGGAGAGAGAGAGTCAGTCAGTCTAGTGATTGTGTGACTCACAAAATAAAACCATGTAAGAACCCAGACAATATAAAAACAATGTTAGCTTAAAATGTAGTGTTATAACATGATGAAACAGGTTTTGCCCAGCTTCCAAGGCACTCTGGCTGGTCTCCTCAACCCTTTGTGTAGCTCTCCTAGTGCTCATGGGAAGAGCCTGGGCCTTGCACAAATGAAACACTTCTCTGACTTATGTCAACAAGATGGCTTTTGTTCTATTGGGTACACATATCTAAATTAATTTATATGGGGACAAAATGTAGCCATTGGCTTTTAAAAATGAAGCCTACAACGTATCAGTTAACCACACTGAGAAACCTTAGGAAGTGTAACCCCTCCCAAGGTTCTGTATTAGTTCTGTCTTCTTTTGCAGGCCTAAGTCAGAACTCTGGGTTTGATTGCTGAACCTTCCTCTCTTGTGTACAGGCACAGATGCTGGCCATCAGGCACGATTTGGTGAACACCAGAGACAAGTTTTCCACCATTACTTCTTTTTGATTGGCTGTGTTGGGCCAGAACTGCCAACATCCTTATTTCTATCTTAATTGCCTTTTGGGAGTCTATGTGTTCTTCTGATCGCATGTTCTTTTAGCAAAAATACAGAAGGTTCAGGATTGAGATTGGGTCAGGGAAAGGCATTGATAACAATTTCTTTTCCGACAGAATGATGTGACCAGTCAACACTACTGGCTCATCTGAGCTCAACCTCCCACCAGAGCTCACTGTTATAAATGAAGAGGTTTTTGTTTATGGGAACCACTGTTTTCTTCACCCACTCTTTGATTACAGATATCTTTGAATCTGATTTTGGTCTTAAACAGTTTTGAGAAATGATAGTGTCTCTTTCAAGATAGGTGACATCAGGTCCCTTCTCTGAGCCAGTAATTTCATTTCTGCTACCACAACATACTGTTCAACACACACACACACACACACACACACACACACACACACACACACACACACACGTTGTATGGTACATGTAGTCTCTAAAGAAAGGGTGTGAAATTCGTCTGTCTGACCCAGATTGCTAAGGAAGCTGGTTTCACTTGAGTTAGAGACCGAGGCTCTCACATTTACCAGATCCTTTGTGATCAACTCTGCAGCATTAATTAAGACCTAGCTGAAGACCAGCTCTGGCGTCTGAACCTGATAATGTCATTATCATTTTTGAGTTTATTGTTTAGTATTAAAGCCATCCCCGAGTTTCGGGGGTTGTTGGCAGAACATAATACAAACATAAGTCATGAAAAGAAAGTCCTCAAGATCAATTGGTCCAATCCCCTGCTGCAGTGACCCAGGCACCATATATTTATTTCTGTCTCCATGTCTTCACGGCTAAAGTTTCCTTTAAAATGAAAGACACCACAAGGAGCTCACGAGGAGGTCTTATTCTCTCATCTGGCATGAGAGACGTGTTCTGTGGCTTGACATAACGGTGCTGTAATTCAGCTAGGATCTCTCTGTCTCAGGGTTTCTGGATATCTACTCGTGCGTTTCCCATTTTCTAGCCTTTTTAGGCCCAGGCTGGGTCCAGTGAGTTCTCTCAGCTTTTGGTTTTCTCAATGCTGGATTCCTTGGCTTTCTGGCATTGATATCACTTAGCTCAGCGTCTTTCCTAAAACATCAACACTCACCTTTGATTGACATGTAGTCCTGGACGCATGATAGCCAAAACTGCATTGAATCAGGTGAGATGGAAAAGTAAAACCTGTAGCACACACATATCCACATCCCTACCCACATCCTTTCGAGTCTTGTTTCCGACAGCACGTAGAACAACCGCTCAGGGCTTCAGCTCTTTGCTATCAAGTGATGGGCTGGACTAAATGGTCCCTGGGACCCCTTCCCCGGATCTGTGTGATAGATGAACGCTGAATGATTGCAGTTCCGGAATGAATGTGGGAAGAAAGCGAACCGTTGTTCCCTGACAAATTGAAACATTTGAGTAGGATAAAAGAAAAGAAAAGGTGTTATAAATCTCTTCCCCACAGCAATTTACCTGTGTAGATTGTAAACCTGATTTTCTCCCATTTAGAAATATTACTTGTAGGCTTTGGATATACTTAATTGGTAAAATAAAAGCTCTTGATGAGCCGGATAACAGTACACAAAGGTCTTGTCTAAGTATTTCAGAACTGGGAGCCACTGTTACTTCCTGGTGTGATCTTATCTTTGATGTAATTTGTTTCTCTTTCTCCTGATTTTCCACCAAGGAAGGGGACCCTGCGACAGGGTCAGTTGCCCCTGAGGCTTGTGTTTCCTTATTTGTTTACGTATTTGGGACTGGGTCTCATTACATGGCTTAGCTGGCTTGAATCCATGGTCCCTCCTGAGCGATGGACTGGGGCACGCGCTACCTCTCAGCCTGGTTTCCAAGGTTTTTCTTTCTTTAAATGCTTATATAGACATTTTGAACTAGGTTGCATCCACCTGAGAGTGGTAGTCGGGGCCGCGGGTCCCTTGACTGCCATCCATACACCAAGCAGGAGGCAGACAAATCTGTTGAGAGACTGCCCCGTTCTTAGGTCATGGCATCCATTCTGTCACCCTAAGCCTGAAGAGGAAGCTTGAGATTCCGGGGTTTATTTTTCTATCAGCCATCTTGGTGAGCAAATTTAACCTCCTACTATTTTGGGGGTTTGAAGGGAGGCTAGAACGGGGGCAGGGAGGTGGCTGATCTCCAGTCCCCCACAGAGAGAAGGCATGGGCATTGAGCAGTGGCTTTCTCTATTTCCTGGCTGTGAAGTCTCAGGTTCCTGATGAAGAAACGAGCTGGCTCTGCAGAGGATGCTTAGCATATCCTTCTCATTGTTCAGAACACCCAGATCCAGCCTAAGCCAAACTGTCTCGCTGATGTCCCTAAAATATTCCATCTTTGGACAGAACCATTAACTATTTTTAAAAAGCCAATAATCAATAAGTCTTAATTTGTCGTGCTGACATTTGTGCGGTTTTCATCTAGATGAAATTAATTAGAAAGAAAACGGCCTCTCAGCGATTGGCAGGAGGAAAGGAATCTGGAGGCAAGATAAGTTTGACCCCGTGTTGCGGTAACATTTTAATGAGGTTAAGCCTCAGCGAATTTGGATTGGCCGCCTTTTTTAGTGTGCACTGACATTTCTAACGGGCTTCTGAAGGCTTCCCAAATGGGACGACGCCTTTGAAGGCGTTTTTGTGGGTCATTGGAGTTCTCTGTGTCTAGAATTTCTCCACCAGGCACTTAGTATGTGAAATCAACAACTGGAAGAGGAAACTATGAGGAGCAGTCTATCCGGGAACACCCCCCCACACACACACACAACAGCACTCAGCAGGGAGTCCCTGGTTTCTGGACACTGGTGGCTAAAATGAGGCTCGATCCTAATCAACTGGCACCAAACGACACTATGCCCCGGGGACGTACTCACTCCACAGCCCTGCCATACATTCTCACCCTTGAGATAACCAGCCTGTGGGGACCCTGGGAAGAGGGTTTCATCCCACAGTCCTCAGGGGAAAACATTATTTTAATTGCTTTAGGAACGCTTCCTATCCGAGAGACTAATGGGACGTTGAAAGGAGCACACTGGCGGGACTTGTTCAAATACATCTGATTTCCCTCTTGGTAGATAATTAGGCAAAGAGGAGTCATTCAGAGAAAGTCTGAGGCTCCTGCTCATCATTCACTGTATCTCCCGGGAAGACCCTGAGGCCTGAGAACAGAGGGCCTCAGTGCTGGACGGAGCATGGTGTCACTGGAGGGAGCTGCTGTATGGCCAGAAGGTCCATCCTGCTATGGCGCAGAGCCTCTGGAGGTGAAATGGAGACTGAATTTGATGGGCTTTGATCATAATAGTCTGCTCTTTGGAAAAGTCCATCCCCAGTTGGACCCACTCTTCCTCTTCTGTCTTCTTCTACCTTATTTTTTACACAGACTCGGAGGGACCCTTCTCATTCAGCAGGTGCCCTGGGG
Organism: Rattus rattus; assembly: GCF_011064425.1. Classification (NCBI taxonomy): domain Eukaryota; kingdom Metazoa; phylum Chordata; class Mammalia; order Rodentia; family Muridae; genus Rattus; species Rattus rattus. Next base: position 91,557,805 of record NC_046161.1, on the reverse strand, counting down.
GCAGTCAAGTGAACAGGGAGAAACAAGAAGAATTAAAAACACAAAGCCAGATTTATTTTATGTCACACAATTGTAATCCCAGCTTCTGGAAGGTAATTGGGCTGGAGGCCACTTGAGGCTACGAGAGCTATGTCAAAACAAAGAAACAAAGAAACAAATGACTTAGCAAACAAATACAAATTAAACCCAGCCAAACCTACCAACCGACCAAAACTCAAAGAAGGAGGGGTCAGTCAAAATTATGTTATCTTAAGAATGTTCTAAGGCTTATGTAGAACCAAAGAGTACAAAGAAACGGTTGTGAGAACCAACAGGGCACATTCTGCTCTTGTGTTCTTGTCCAGGGAGGAAGTGTAACAAAGAAGCATTAATTGTTTTTGTTGGTTGTTGTCTTGTAGTTATTATGTGACAAGTACTGGGTTAAACACTTTACACACACTATTTTTTTCTTCTTCTTTACTAATTGTGACTGCAAAATACTACAGGAAAGGGAACTGAGCTGTAGAGCTCTTAATGAACCTAGTGAAGGTCACGCAGTTGGGAAGTGGATGAAAACATCCAGAGTGCATTTTCCTCTCTTGTACCTATTGCAGCTCAAGTTGGCCTCACTGCTGGAGAACTTTTTAACTGTAGTGAGAGATTAAAGGGATATGTAAAAGTCTTCAAGAAGGAATGGTTAGGTAAGACTAAGCATGTTAGAAAGAAAGGGGATCTTTAAAGATTAAGGGAACCAGTATTATGAATGATGTCATGTAGCACGGAGAAAGAAGATGCTCTCTGGGCATGTGAGGGGTGGACATAGTCCCTCGGCACATGTGCAACAGCTGTGCAGCTCCATCTTCATGTGGAACCCCTAACAGCAGGGACGGGGCTGTCACTGACGCAGTTGCCTGCCTTTGGATCCCTTTCCCCTAATTGGGCTGCCTGGCCTAGCCTAGCCTCAATAGGAGAAGATGTACCTAGTCTACTGCAACTTGATATGTTAAGGTGGTTGACATGTATGGGTGGCCTCTTCTTTTCTGAGGGGAGATGAGAGAGTGGAAGAGGGGAGATCAGATGGAGGGACTGGGAGGAGAGGAAGGAGGAAGTGTGATTGGGATGTAAAATAAAAAGAAAGAGGAAGAGTAGAAGGAGGAGGAGGTGAGGTGAAGGAAGAGAAGGAGGAGGAAGGAGGAGGTGGTGAGGAGGAGGAAAAGAAGGAGAAAAAGAAAGAGGAGAAGGAGGAGGAATAGAAAAAGGAGGAGGAGGAAGAGGAAGAGGAGGAAGAGGAAGAAAAGAGGAGGAGGAAGAAGAAGAAGAAAGGAGGAGGAAGAGAAGGAGGAGGAGGAGGAGGAGGAGGAGGAGGAAGAAGAAGAAGAAGAAGAAGAAGAAGAAGAAGAAGAAGAAGAAGAAGAGGAGGAAGAGGAAGAGGAAGAGGAAGAGGAAGAAAGGAGAAGCAGCCGCTTTCTGGAAGCTGTTCAAGTCTGAGGGTGAATCTGGTCCCTCTGATAAGATCCCTCCAGAGAAAAAAGGAATTGGGTGACAGTGATCTGGATACCATCTTAAGGAAGACATGTATCATAGGGGTAGGGAACACCTGAGGACCCTGCCATCTGCTACCTTCTGTACCTCAGCCAGAGATGATCTGCCTTCTGGCATCATCACAAGCCAAGAATAAGGCATTAAAAAGCCCGTCTTAAAGACATTCTTTAAAACAATAATTTACTTTTGAGACTATAATATACTTACATCATACCCCCTTCCCTTTCCTCTTCCACCCCTCCTAGGCACCGATATGCACCTATACATTTACAACACAACTCCTGCACCTAAGGCTCAGGGATTGCAGTGGGAGAGGGAAAGGGAAAGTTATAAAAGCCAGAGGAACAGGGCGTTTGCTTTGATCGCATCTCTTAGAAATGCATGAGATGCTATACCCATGGAGTCTTGTCAGCATGGCGGCCTAAACAAGACCTGGACATGCAAACACAGAACGGGGAGCTCTCGGGGTCCTAGCCATGAATGATGACTAACAACCAAGCAGATTTCCTTTTAAGGAGTTTAAGGTTGAGAGGATGTAGAGGCAAAGCTGCAGAACCAGGGAACTTTTCTCAGTGTTAGTGCAGAGATGCCGTACAGCCGAGGCCCACCTTGGGGTGTTCACAGACCCTCAGAACGCGCAATATCCAGGAACAGAGAGAAGCTAGACAGAAGCATAGAAGAAAGAGAGAGAACTGGGGTTTTCAAAAAGACTTGTAGTTCTGGGCAGGAAGTTGTATGTCTCAGGAAGAGACTTCTGTTTGTGAGAGAGCAGAAAGGCCATGCTCAGTGAAGGGTAGAATACGGGGAATGCTGAAGAAAAGAAGACCTTCTCAACCTACTTAAGAACCAGTGCTTAATGACGCCCAGATAGTTTCTAAGACTGTGTGGTTGGCTAGCAACCCAAAGCCTGCTATGCAGACGTTCAGCCAGAATAGGAGAAACACTGAGTCAGGTCATGGAAGCTAGACACGTGGACATTTGAAGGGCCATGTGGGTAATCTCCAAAAAAAAAATCACCTGTTTCCAAGGAAGCAGGGCATGGCAGGAACCAGAAGTAGGGTTAAACTCAGGTTTTTACAGAGAATCAGCTGTGCGGGCTTGGAAAACTGACTTCCCTTCTCTGGGCCCCAGTTTTGTTTCATTGTCTGTAAAAGGAAGGACTCACATTATTACGCTATGTGCCTTACTGTGCAACATTCTATTTTATTTTCTCAAATTTGAATTCTTCGGAAATAATGACTTTTATACATCTAGGCATGAGAGGAAATGTGCAAAATTAACACAAAGGAAAGGCATCCCATTAGGGCTGGCTGACTCATGTGGATTGGTTCAAAATGGCTGACAGAACCAGGTGGTGCCAGTATAAACAAGAATGGAGGCCTGTCTAAGCTGGTTCCTCCAACCCGGCAACTGCAGAGCTCTCTGGTGAGTCCCACAGGCAGCTTTTACAGCCAGCAAACACTTTGAGCCAAGCTTGAAACCTGGAGCTGTGGCTAGGGGCTGAGGCCTTCTGTACCTCTGCTGAAACCTAGATGTCTGGAAATTGGGAGACTACTCTGCCTTTCGTAGAGGGAGCAGGCGCAGGAAGTAGAGGTGCAGGTGCGGAAACTGGTTCTTTGAACTCAGTTTTGGCCCAGAAGGTTAAAAAAAAATGCTCAAAACAACGCAGGGGGAGTACTTGAAAAAGTGATCTGATCATTCACTGAGCATGGCTTTCTGCTCTCTCACAAACAGAAGTCTCTTCCTGAGACATACAACTTCCTGCCCAGAACTACAAATCTTTTGGAAAACCCCAGTTCTCTCTCTTTCTTCTATGCTTCTGTCTAGCTTCTCTCTGTTCCTGGATATTGCATGTTCCGAGGGTCTGTGAGCACCCCAAGGTGGGCCTCGGCTGTACGGCATCTCTGCGCGTGCGCGCGTGGCGGCTGACTCTCTTGCCTTTCCAGAGGCACCAGGAGCCAGTGCTGGGGCTTGCAAGGAACTATACCGGAAGGCACATTTTTGTCCAGTGTAAAGCCAGGGCGTCTTCCATTGCAGAACTGAATGGAGGGCACAGGAGAGGATGTGGAACATTGAAAATCCTGCCCAGAGGGAACCAGTATTATTATTTTTTAGATGTTTTATCCCAACTTGTTTTGAAAATAATTCTATGCTGGGGAGGACAAAAAAAGTAGAAGTTAATGAACCTGGTCATCCTTCCACTGGATTCATGGGCTGTTAGCCTTCTGCAGTGCTCGCCCGAGCTGTCTTGCTGAACTGTTCGGATGTAATTTGCGGATCTGACAGCTCACCCCTGAATATTTCAGCATTCATATCGCAAGGCAAGCTCATAGTCTCACAGAGCCACAGCCCAAACTTTAATATTAGTATAATGAGGCGATCTAAGAGATCTAACTTGCCCAGCAGTTTAACAAACAGATCCTGCCCCCCTTTTCTTGCTCACTGTTTCCAGGGTCTCATAATGTAGTCCTGGCTGGCCTTGAATTCATGGCAATCCACCTGCCTCAGCCTTCCGATCTCCTCTGAAGTGAAGCAGTACTTGCCGGTTTTGTTATTGTTGTTGCTTGTTTGCTTGGGGTTTTGTTATCGTTGTTGTTTTGTTTACAATGAGGGCATTTTAAAAATATTTAGACAGGGTCTTCTTTGAACACTTTTGAGGTCATGAAGTCATTACTGAGTTCATGCTAAATATTTTTGATGAAAATACCACACAGGTGATAGATGGTGGGCACTTTCTGGAGATTTTATTTTTGGCATGGAACCCATGTAGTTCTCTTCTAGTCAGAAGACAGAAAGCACGCATAGTTTTAGAAGTACCTTTCCCACAGCACAGCATTCTGTGCTGGTTCCTGGTGCTGCGGGTAACACAGTGTTCAGCAGGATTACAAATCAATTCGAGAAGGGCTCCCACTGGTGGTAACAAGTCCCTTGTCTTTGGAAATAATCGATCCAAGACATCTGAGGATGTCTTACGTTGAGAGGAAGAGCTCCTTTGACTCTCGTAGCTTTTCTGGAGAGCCGTTCCATTTTCCTTTTTTTTTTTTTTTTTTTTTTTGTATTTTAGATTAGTGCTTAGTGTAAACACTATTGTTGGGATTTAAAATAGCTCTGTGTCTCCCTTCTTCCTGTCTCCTCCTTACTGATCTCTTCTCCTTCTCCATTTCAAGATACTTCCAGAAAGCCTCTCAGCTCCTCTAAGAACCAATGGGAAGTTGCGCTGTCACAGAGAAAACTGGGCTGGGACTCACCTGGGGGAGCACTGGTTGTTCCACTGAGGAGGCCTGCCTGGGGGACTTCGCTCAGCGGTGAAGGAGCAGTGTTCAAGCAGTGCTGGGCGGTACCGGGCTGACAGAGACAGCAAGCTTCTTCAGGGTCACATCTACCACAACTCCTAGTATTATCAAATTCCGGACCCCGGGCGGCCTTTAATTTTGAAGGGTCGTTGTGTAGTTTGTGCTTCTCTATGGGGCACGGGAAGAATGACTTGCATCTGCCTGTGTGGGGCTACTGCATTATCCCACTGGCTTTTTTTCTCCCATGGGCTTCCCTGGGTAATGTTCTTCCCTTACAATTTCATCTCGCTGCTGTGTGCATCGAAACGGCGCAGTTATGGAGCGCACGGGGAAAAAAAATTATAATGCCATTAAAAGTTATCATAAATTTCAGATCAGCATCACTTCTAATCCGATACACAATTTTACTGCCTCTATAAAGTGGGTGATTTGCAGTGGTCTGAGGCGTCTCCTGGAACGTTTTACTTCTTTTTAAATTAAACACACCAACTTTGTGCTGAATTCAGAGTGTGGACATAAAAAAAGGGGGTAAAAAGGAGAGGGAAGGGGCATCAGATGGGAATTGCAATTGAGTCTTTATATATGCCATCTTGGCACTGTGGCACTAAATATAGTGCCAGGTAAATAGATGTGCAGAAATATTCAGAATAAAAAACAAATGTTCCAATAGCGGAAGCGTGAGCCCCAGGGATGTTCTCATGGTGGGTGTGCTGGAAATAATAAAACACTGTTGTTTAAAACCTCTCAGTCCTGGAGAACCCTAGGCTGTTAAAGATATAGTGTTTGTATGTGTGTGAAGGACTATGGGTGTACAACACATATATGTATATAAAAACTCCCAGAGAATTAAACAGAATATAAGGCGCTTGGTTTTATTGGTTGGAAGGTTACACTGATTATTATTATTTTTTTTTGAGGTATACTAACTCCTCCTGCAAACCTCAGACATGAAGGGACATGAATGTCCCTGCCTCCAGGGGACATTCCGGAAAGGGCTTACCCATTAGCTCACACGCAGATGAATGCATTCACAGTCAGACAGAGAGGTGGCCCACGCCCAAGTCCCCGTATGATGAAACTCCATTCACAGGGTTTCCAGCGACAAGACTCGGACTGGATTTTAATGTTGTTTCTCCCTCACACCCTTGCACTTGGTCATTTTTCTTTTTTAGCTACTAGTAAGGTTACTAAATGTCCACAGTATATTGTGCTCTGGACTGGCTACTGAAGACACCCGTTAATACAAACCAAGTCACCATAGGTCTGTCCGCAAGGGGCTCATAATCCGAGTCTGTATATTGTTAGTAAGAGTAGTTGAGTGGTTAACAGTTAGTGTGCTGAAAAAAAAAAAAAAAACAAACCCTGAATTCTAGCTAATGCATGTAGCTCATAGTCAGGCTTGCTTCTAGAGTTCACCACAGGACCGAGGGTAGGCAGAGGGGAATTGGATAAATTTTGAATTAGTGACACAAAATAAATAATCCTCAACAGGCAAAGCATTTGCCATTGGAATTTTATTTTTAGTTATTGGATCGGTTAATCTTCTCATTGCTGTGATCACATATATGAAGACATCCACTTAGGGAAGGAAGGGTCTATTTCGGCTCACAGACTGAAAGTACAATTTCCGGTGAGGAAGGCGTGGTAGCCTGGCCGAGGCTTCTGGTCACATTGCATCTTCAGTCAATAAACAGAGAGGGATAAAGGCTGGTGATCAACTGGTTTCACCTCTCCTCCTTATTATTCAGTTTGGGACCCCATTCTGTGGGATGGCACCACCACACTCAGGGTAGGCCTCCCTCATTAAATCTCTCTGGAAATGCCCTTGGTATGCCCAGAGATGTGTCTCCTGTGTGATTCAAAGTCCACTCAAGTTATTAGTGAAGCGTGAGCATCACATCAAGGTGTGTCCTTTAGTACTTTTACAAATGGTAAGTATTATTTCAGCTTTACAAGTGAAACAAAACAAAACAAACAAACAAACAAAAAAAACTAAAACAGATTCTATAAAGGTAGATGATTCCCCTCCCCAAGAATTCACTAGACTGGATTCAACCCAGGTCATCTCTTTGCAGTCTCTCCCTTGTTCTACACTAGCTTGCCTTTGACTGATGGACATTTACTGACTATAGTGGGGGTGTTTTGGATGTCAAGGGTAATTGTGACAACAGGCATGCTGTGACTGACTCGTAACCTTTGCAATAGAACTGGACCTAAAGACACAGTTGCCTCTGGAGCATGGTGACAAAAACTTGCTGCTGAGAGGTCCTGTGGATGGGCTGTAATAGAACAGAGTGACAGAAAGCTCTCACCAAGAACTAATGCCGGCATCAGGTAATGTGTAATACAAACCAAGCACTTGATGCCTGTCAGCATGTAATGATCTCTTTCAGTACTTACGATAGCCCCACAGGGTGGGGACAGTTACCAATATTCCTAAGTCGAAGATGAAGAACCAAGGCCCAGAGAGTCTCAGGACTTGGCTGGAGTTACAGTTCTAATGCAGGAAGACAGATTCTATTGCTTCCGGAACATAGCAGAGAGGCTGTTGGTCATCAAGCCTGTGTTTCTGGGTCCTCCCCTATTCAGCACTGTGGAGTTATGGTGCTGTTCTAAGAAACTGGATTGGGTGAGACACGTCTCAAAATAGAGAGCAGCTTCTCTGTGGGAATGAAGAATGAGTGGATGAATCTGTTTCTAGCATTTGCTGTCACCAGAGCACACTGTGTTGCTGATTTCAGGATCGGGCATGCATGTGCATGGGGCCTTGTATTTGGAAAGCAGACGCTATTGGTTGTCTGTGTTAGAGCTAAAAAAGACACGTGCTCCACTATGTTCATAGCAGCCTTATTTATAATAGCCAGAAGCTGGAAAGAACCCAGATGCCCTTCAACAGAGGAATGAATACAGAAAATGTGGTACATCTACACAATGGAATATTACTCAGCTATCAAAAACAATGACTTTATGAAATTCATAGGCAAATGGAGGGAACTGGAAAATATCATCCTGAGTGAGGTGACCCAATCACAGAAAAACACACATGGTATGCACTCATTGATAAGTGGCTATTAGCCCAAATGCTTGAATTACCCTAGATGCACAGAACACATGAAACTCAAGACGGATGATCAAAATGCGAATGCTTCACTCCTTCTTTAAAAGGGGAACAAGAATACCCTTGGCAGTGAATAGAGAGGCAAAGATTAAAACAGAGGCAGAAGGAACACCCATTCAGAACCTGCCCCACATGTGGCCCATACATATACAGCCACCCAATTAGACAGGTTGGATGAAGCAAAGAAGTGAAGGCCGACAGGAACCGGATGTAGATCTCTCCTGAGAGACACAGCCAGAGTACAGCAAATACAGAGGCGAATGCCAGCAGCAAACCACTGAACTGAGAACAGGACCCCCATTGAAGGAATCAGAGAAAGGACTGGAAGAGCTTGAAGGGGCTTGGGACCCCATATGAACAACAATGCCAAGCAACCAGAGCTTCCAGGGACTAAGCCACTACCTAAAGACTATACATGGACTGACCCTGGACTCTGACCTCATAGGTAGCAATGAATATCCTAGTAAGAGCACGAGTGGAAGGGGAAGCCCTGGGTCCTGCTAAGACTGAACCCCCAGTGAACGTGATTGTTGGGGGGAGGGCGGCAATGGGGGGAGGATGGGGAGGGGAATACCCATAGAGAAGGGGAGGGGCAGAGTTTAGGGAGATGTTGGTCCGGAAACTGGGAAGGAGAATAACAATCGAAATGTAAATAAGAAATACTCAAGTTAATAAAGAAAAAATGGGAAAAAAGGCAGTCTGTTGTGAATTCTAATTACCTATTAACTAACTAAGGTTTACACACTGCCTAAGTGTCTACATATGCACTAGCTGTTTGGGTAGGTGTGAATTTACTGTAATATAATTGTCAAGTCAACTTGTCTTGCCTGAAGCATAGAGATATCTTTTGAGACTTGAATATCTTCCTTGTTCCAGTTCTGCGAACAGACATGAAAAAGATCTACAGAAACAACTCTACAAAAACTGAATTTTGGATCCAGTATCTCTTAGGGCTGCCAGCAGGGGCTTCATTTTCTGCTGTGCTCCTCTTTTTCCTGAAATGGAATAAGAAGAGTACTGCTCCCAAGAGAGATAACTCATTTTGCCAAGCTGCTTCCCCAGGGAAAGCAGAAAAATTGGCACAACTCTATCCCCAAAGCTGGAGAAAACCCTACCCCTCCACAGATGAGGGGAGCTACAGTCACAGCAAACACATACTAGACACGAGTTGAGCCTGGAACAGACTTGTGAGTGCAGATGTACTCAGACAAGAACTGTGGGTCCATGATGAGTGCTGTGACTGATACAGGGACACCCTGTGTCCTGGTGGGAAGAGAGCACTGACCAAGAGAGAGGAACATAAGCCAGGGGTAACTTCTGAGTCTGGGACACTGAAAATCCCCGTCACTCAGTACATCAGAGAGGAGGCTGCATATGGAGGAGCGTGGGCAGGGTTGTCAATGTGGCCAAGCCAGAGGACATGGAAACTCGTAGTGAGTTGAACCTACCCCAGAAGGAGAGACACTCTGTTCTAACCTACTCGGACTCTCTGTAGACTCTAACAGTCTCCCACATCGTGGGGTCAAAGGACAACCCAGGGGCTGAGGGAAGGACACCTTTACGCAGCAAAGAAGAAATACAGACTGGATATTCAGATTCAGTAGTTTTTGTTCCATTTTATCTCATTTCAAAATTGTGTTTTGTAGATGTTTAACTGCGTGGTTTACCTTAAGACGCGTGTCATGGATTTCGGAAGCTGCTCTCCCTCTTCCTACCAATTCTGTAGTCTATTTTTCTATCCTCACACCCCTAACACATTTCTTCTCATTCCCCACTTTACTCTTCTCTCCCCACCTCCTTTTAAACTTCTTAATAATTAATGGATGCTTTCAGTTAAAAAAAACCCCATGAACATTCATGCCAGCTCTATCCTAGCATCTCTGTGTTAGCATCTTCCTGAGTGTGTGACTGAGTCCTAAGTCATTCTTACTGCATTTTAATACCAGCCGTGACCTTGGTGTTACTTCTATTGGTTGTAGAGCTTTTTTGGCTGACCTATGCAGATCTGTGTCTTTGAGACCTGGGATCTGAGAACCTTAAAGAATGGGCAGACTACAGTCTAATGCTGTAGACAACCTTACTTCAGTTTCAGTGTACTGCTTCTATATGGATGAAACAAAGGAAACACTGGCCCAAGGAAGGAAAAACATGGTCAGAAAAACATGTAAATAAATGTCAGTAAGCCCATACTAAATATTAATAAAGGAACTCTTTTCTAGAACTTTCTCAGGACAGACCAATTCAAACACAGTTTCAGGCACCTACTGTAGATTATATTTAGGGATGCACAAAGCAAGGCAGAGGCCACGTCCAGATTCAGGGCTCACCGAGGACAGCACTCAGCACATCCTTTCACCAGATTGGGTTCAACAGCTACGTCCTGACTTCCAACAACAGCAACACAAAACCCTTTGTTTTATAAACTGAATGTAAGTGGTTGTCACAGGAGCCACGAAGTTACAGCCAAGAACAATCCAGTGAACAAAGTGCACCTGAGGTAAAAGGGCCTCTGCCTTATTTTCTGGAGCCTCCTTCACAGTGCCTCAAGGCACTCTTCACCGTGCATCAGGTTCTCTTGTTTTGTTGTGGTTGTTGTTTTGCTTCATCTTGACAGTTACTGTTACCTGCTGTGTCTCAGACACCGTGGATCATAAGCCCAAGTGAAGACTATCCACAAAGGCTCATATCAAACAAACCAGGCAAACAAAAAGAGTAGGAAAAAGAAAACCAAAAGCTGAAGGAGGAGTAGGAGGAGGAGGAGGAGGAGGGACGACTAGGAAAAAATACAATCCAAACATTTGTTCTAAAACCAACAAAGACATTCAAAACGTGTGAGAAAACGTACCACCCAGGTACTCCCAAAGCTCATAATTCCTCGGCGATCGAAATGAGAGAGAGAAATAGCTGAAATGGTGGGAAAAGATTCTGAGGGTTTTAACCCACAAACAAGAGGTGATGTGCCAATTGTTGTTTTCTTTGGGGTCTTTTATCAGTGTTTTGTAAATGTCTTTGTTCATGTCTTTTGCCTCTTGGGGGAAATTTATTCCTAGATATTATATTGGTATTTTTCCGATTGGCGATTATAAACAGGATCGCTTTCTTGATTTCCGGTACAAGGTTTGCTCAGCAGTGCTACTGAGCTTTGCATCCTGCAACTTTGATAAATTAATGTAGTGGTTCTAGTAGGTTATTGGTGGGATCTTCGGGTGTGTACATGTGTGAGTGTGTGGTCATGTGTGTGTGCATATGTGTGTGTGTGCATATGTGCTTGTGTGCTTGTGCACCTATGCATGTGTGTGCTTGTGTGTGGATGTGTGCATGTGTGTGTGTGTGAGCATATATAGAATGTGAATATATACATACGTACATATATACATACATATGTATATATATTTATGATATATATATATAAATATAAATGAATGATCATGTCTTCCAACAGTGATAATTTCATTCTTCTCATCTAATTTGTATGACTTTTCCTGTTTTTCTCCTCACTTGCTTTTTCTGGTTGAGGACTTAGAGTCTTTAAGTGAAAATAAATGCCAAAGAAGTTTGGTGATGTGTCTTCTTTCTCACAATTATTAGATGATAGTTTTGACTTGTAGTTATGATTCTATTAAAAAACATTCTGGAACTGGCTGAAAGTTGAACAGACACGAAGACCTACACATTGACTAGCTTTTTGCATCTTCTCTAAGAAGATAGAACTTGGACTTTAAGTCTGAAGACTGAATGAGCTGCCCTTGGGAATGGAAGTCCCTCTCCCTTATTGGCTGTGAGACTATGTCTTCTGTCTCTCATTCTTAGAGTTCTTGATGTGTGCCTGTTTACTCGTTTACTGTGGGGAGCTGACTCTCAGACTGGCCTGAAGCCAGGAGCCAAAATAAAACAGTCGGTAGTGAGAGACTTTAAACTTGGAGAAGAATGCATCATATATGAACGAACTTGGTAATTAAGAAGAATTTATTTCACTTTAGAATGTCTGAGATAGTTTTAAATAATTTTCAGCTACTTTGGTGGGATGATCCAACTGTGCTGAGGGAACATGAATAGAATATTGTTCCCATGGCATATTAATCTCCAATCCAAATTAATGAAAAATTTCAGTTAGTAACAGATATCACTATTGCTTCAAAGTGGAGAAGAGAAATCCTATATCCTATATAACAAATCGGAAAGGCTAGGAAGTATTTAGCACAAGTTAAAGAAAAGCTGATCCACAGTGATTTAAATAAAAGTGATTTTCATGTCTACATTAAATGTAAGTGGATGCCACAGACGTTTGGATGTAGGTTTTAGTTTAGTGTTTCAGCAGAAGTAGGGTGGGCGTTTATATTTCAGTTTAGCATACAAATCTTCCCCGTGGTTGCTATTAGCTTTTGCTGACCCAGAGTTTAGGTCCCATTCAAAGACAGGACATTAGAGATGGAAACCAACTGTCATTAGTGTCAGGTGTCAGCTTGACGCACCCGGGAAAAGACAGCTAAGGAATTGTCTAGCTCAGTTTGGTCTGTGGCCATGTCTGTGGGACATTTTCTTGATTGTTAATTGATTTAGAAGGGTCCAGCCCACTATGGGTGGTACCATCCCTAGGCAGGTGTGCCTGGAGTGTATAAGAAAGGTCACTGAAAGTGAGCTAAGAGAAAGCTGGTAAGCAGCAATTCTTCATGGTCTCTGCTTTGGTACCTGCCTTCAGGTGCCTGCCCTGAAATTCTTCATTGATGACCTGAGGTGCAAGATGAAATAAATTATTTTCTCCCTCGGGTATTTCTGGCTATGGTATTTATCACTGTAACAGGGAAACCAAACCACATTGCTGACTTTGTCAAAGCAAAGGCTTTTTTTTTTTTTTGAAATTTCTGAGGAATTCTAGCAGACTTTGGTCTCCAACGTTGTGTTGTATGGCCTCTCTTAGCTACAAATCTTCTGGAAAAAATAAACATTCACATGTAAAGGCTCTATCTAGCGAGTGAAGGGAAGAATTGTAACAGGTTGGATTGGTTGAGTCAAGTAGCTTCCAACAAGATCAACATCTGCATTAACCTATTAATCTGTTGGATTAACAGATGCATTAAACAATCTCACTCATGGATTTGACAAAGAGACATGGAAGAAAAGAGAAAGAGAAAAATGATTAAACATATTTTTGTTCCAAAAAACAAAAAATTAAAATTCATATTCAAAGAGAAGTTAATTTATATGACCAATATATTTGTTCTAAAAATATATAATGGCAATTTCTCAACATTTTTAAAAGTAAAAAAATCCTTGTATGAGTTAATCACCTATTTTTAATAAATATTAACTTATAAACAATGTTGTCTCTTACTGGATAGTTTAAAACAAATTCTATACATATTACTGTCTTATCTGTAGTTATATATTTAAGCTAAGGATTGTTTAAAAAGTGCACAGCTACAATGCCATTTTTACCTCCAAATCAAAAAATAGATTAATATCATGTATTTGGTTTATATTTATATATTTCTAAAAACCTAATTTTAAAGCCTGTTAGAACCAAGATATAATGTCATTTTGATATTTAATTAGCTGTTATTTTTTGTTCATGGCTTTAGGAAAAATTAAATCGGTCTATTTAATAGTAAGTATCTTGAGCTACCTTTAAGTTCAATATTGTGGCAGTCCAAGGGTTGAACGAAGTCCTGTGTGGAAACACAGGAACATACAGGGCTGGGTCTCCTAGATTGAGGGTATCATCTTGTCTTAGTAAGGGTCTTATTGCTGTGAACAGACACCATGACCAATGTAAGTTTTATAAAGGACAACATTTAGTTGGGGCTGGCTTACAGGTTCCGAGGTTCAGTCCAGTATCATCCAGGCATGGCAGCACCCAGGCAGGCCTGGTGCAGGCAGAGCTGAGTTCTACATCTCCATCTGAAGGAAGCCAGGAGCAGACTGAGCATCCTCAGGCAGCTAGGAGGAGGGTCTACAAAGAAGCCCCACAGTGACACACTTCCTGCAACAAGGCCACACCTCATAGTGCCACTCTGTGGGCCAGGCAAGCATATGCAAACCATCACTCATCTCATAAAGTTCAACTGAGGTATTGGCAAGCAATTTACTGCACTGGAGTGCTCTGCACATTGACAACATTAGATTATCAGCTACGCATAAACTTCTAAGTCTGGGGAAAACTTGGAGGGCATACTTCGGTGACAACTTAGATACAAGAACTCTAACAAGTATGTGACATGTCACAATTCATTACCAATGAAATATCTTTCTGAGATCCAGTTTAGGCTGGCAAGTTGGTTTATTTAAGCTCCATTATTAGGGAAGTCATTTTAAATACAACTCGAAGTTCTGAAGTCTTGGATAAACAAGTGTTCCACCACTGAATTACCCAGAGACGGAGGACAAACCTTTTTGTCTTTCCTTTCTTTCATGTGGGTATGTATGCATGTGTACATGCATGTGGATATTGCAGTAGGAGTCTCAGTCACTCCCTACCACATTTTCTTTTTGTGTGAGACAGGGCCTCTGAGCCTCAGCTTGCCTCTTCAGCTTTAGAGCAGTGGTTCTCAACCTTCCTGTTGATTTGACCCTTTACACAGCTCCTCATGTTGTGGTGACCCCCAACCATAAAATTATTTTCATTGCTACCTCATGACTATAATTTTGCTACTGTTATAAATCATAATGTAAATATCTGTATGTAGATGGTCTTAGGCTACCCTTGGGAAAGGGCTGTTCCAACCCTCAAGAGGATCTCAATCCACAAGTTGAGAGCCACTGGCTTAGACTGTCAGGCTAGGCCCCCAGGGATCTTCTGGCGTCTGGGTCGCCAGCACTGAGATCATAAACATAGCTGTTGTGGCCAGAATTTTTTTTTGTGGATTTTGGAGAGGGAGTGAACTTTACAGACTGAACCCTCTCCAATCAGCTGTCTTGGCATTCGGTTGGCATATACAATAGATTGTGCATGGTAAAATATTATAATATGACACACTTGTTGCACACACACCAATAAGACCATTGCCATAATGAAAACCAGGAATCTACCTGCTACTCCTTGATGGTTCTGTCTACCCCTGTGTAATTTCTTTCACTCCTTCCAACCTCACCTTGCTCCATCTTCAATTAACAACCAGCATATTTTCTGTTCCCAAGGATTTGTTATGTTACTTGGAATTCTATATAAAGGTCACCATTGTCATTTATCCCTTTATTATCTTGATTATTTTAGTCAGCAAAATTAATTCACAATTCATTTTGCTGTGTGCATTACTACTTTGCTGCTTTTTAATACTGAGTATTTGTTATAGGCTTATGTGGTGGTTTGAATATGCTTGGCCCATGGGAAGTGACACTATTAGGAGGTGTGGCCTTATTGGAATTAATGTGGCTTTGTTGGAGGAAGTGTGTCATTATGTAGGTGGGCTTTGAGGTCTCCTATGCTCAAGCTCTGCTCAGTGTGGAAAGAAAGCCTCCTCTTGGCTGCCTACCGAAGACAGTTTACATCTGCCTGCCTTCCGAGCAAGATGTAGAACTGTCAGCTCTTCTCCAGCTCCATGTCTGTCTGGATGCCATCATGCTTCCTACCATGGTAACAGACTGAATGTCTGAAACCATAAACCAGCCCCAATTAAATGTTGTCTTTTATAAGAGTTACCTTGGTCATGGTGTCTCTTCAGAGCAATGGAAACCCGCTACGACAGCTTATATATTTCTGCTTATGCATTCACTTCCCCATGAATATCTGTTTCTAGTTCTTGGCTACTATAATTAAGCCACTTTGAACATTTATATACAAATATTTGTATAAATACACACACTTTATTTTGTGTATAGACATATATTTCCCTCAGATACATTTTTTCTATTTAAAAATTGTCTTTTAAACAATATTATTTGGTGAGGGCTAGGGGTCAGGTCTGTTGATGCAACTTTTTCATCATTTTTTCTCAAAAACTATGACAAAACAAACCAAAACTCTAGTCTTCCCTCAATTGGGAAACCCACTTTTCTTTTGAAAGATATTTTTGCTGGGTATAGAACTCTACATTGGTTTTCTTTTAATTTATTGATCCACAATCACATTGTTTATATTGCTTCTGATGAAAAACCTAGTCACCTTTATTGCTCTGTAAACAATGTGTTATAAATTGTACTTTATGATTCTCTTTATCATTGATTTTAAGAAATTTGATTGTAAAAGAACTTATTAAGTAAGTTTAATCATGTTTCTTGTGTGAGTTCACTGAGCGTTTTTCTAACTGTGGGTTTATAGTTTCCATAAAATAGGAACATTTCTTCTACATTGTAGTTCTTAAGTTGGAACCATCTGACTTGGACCTTTAAGCAAAACTTCTATGTTGGTAAGGGTTTTGGATGCAAAACCCATCGTCATAATGACCATTACAATGTATTTGACTGACACCAATAGCTGTGAGCAATATGCTTTGTAGATTGAGCTTTCTTCTTGTTTTGCTTGTGTAGTCATGAATGTACAATATTTCTCCTTTATATCATGATAACTTATGCTAGGTGAGACCAGAACAACTGTCTGTATTTATAAGTGTCAATTTCTGGACTTCAAATTTGGAATCTACTGGTCACTGTTTCTACACCTCTGCCAACACTACGTTGTTTTGATGTCTATGGATTTGTAACACAACATAAAATTGGCTTATATGAGTTTTTCCAAATTCATTTATCTTTTAAAAGTTGTAAGAAAAATTTCTGATCCATTGTTTTCCTATACGCATTTTAACATCGACCTATCTAAATTTACAAGATAATTTCTGGGACTTTTGCTATTTTAACTTTTCAACAATTATTGTGAATTTGACTTCCTTTGGCCTTCTCTAGTGGTTTTGTAGAATTGCATTTGTCTCTTCTGTGACACAAATGACATGAATGTTTAACCCTTAAATTCTCACGTTTTCTTTGCTGTTTTACTTTGACCATTTAGATTGAATCGTCTTTAGGTTTAATGATCTTTTTCTCCATTTTATTTTGAAGACCACTGAGTGAACTTTAAAATAGGAGCTGGATACTTAAGTTGAATTTTTTTTATATTTTTTCTTTGTATCTTATATTTCTCCTATAGAGTTTTTTTCCATTGAACTCATGATTTTTAATTAAGATGTCAGAATGAGCTTAGGAACAGTCAAAATCTTAAGATTTCTGGATACTCATATCTTCTCATAGCCTTATTTCTTGTAAGAAAGAAAAATCTCTGGGACTACAGTCATAACAACCACCCTTACATTTCTGTGGTCTGAGGCCTTTCCTAGAAGATCATACTTCAGAATTATAGAGCAATAAAGAAGTCATATGGACATTCCTAGAGGTTCTTTTGGAAACCACAGTTTCTGGTATACAGGCTGGAAAATGAACAGTAAAGACATACAAACAGAGAGAGAGAGAGAGGGGGGTGGAGGGAGAGGGAGAGGGAGAGGGAGAGGGAGAGGGAGAGAGATTATGGCTAGTAAGTAATGGAGATGGATGGGTTATTATCTTATTAAATATTTACTTTTACTATTTTAAATGATGGGCATGTTTATGTATATGCATTGGTATGTACCTATGAGAACAGGTGCACATGGAGGCCACAGGCTTTAGAAACCCTGGAGATGGAGTTATAGGTAGATGTGAGCCTCTTGACATTGGAGTTAGGTCCTCTATAAGGGTAGTACACATTCTTAACCACTAACTGTCCAGCCTAGTTGATTATCTTTAATGAACTTTCCAGGTAGTTGGGGGACAGTTGGTTTGAGGTAGGAACAAAGTTAGCAGTAATTAGCACGATTAGCAAACTAACATGCACCTTATATATGTGCTAGAGCATTACAATTTGGGAAGCTACTGGATGTGTTGGCTGTGTGTGAGTGTGACTGACTCATTTGGTTTTAGAGATCTGACTTGGATTTTCACAAATGGAAAAGATGAAGTGAGAACCTCTGACAGACAAAGGGTTAAGATCCTTAATCTATAAGGAACACCTACCAATCAATAAGAAAAAGATAAGCCCAGAAATTGAAAAATGGGCAAAGGACATGAATTACTGACAAAGGGAGAAATATGAGTGGATAATGAAGGTCTGAGGGAAGTTGAGCCTCATCAGTATTCTCTGATAAGCAAATAAAAACAAGATACAATGTTCTGCCTTCTCAATTGGAAAATACTTTTAAAGTGGTTTAAATGGAAATATCCAGCATTGTCGAGTGTGTAGAAGACGTGCAGCCTTACACACTGCTTGTGGGAGGCCAGATGAATTCTTTAAATTTGAAGATACCTGTAGAAAGATATGCCAAGAACTTTACAGGCTTGTGTCTTTAGAAAATGATTACAGATGAACACAAGGATCTATACCCAGGGAAGATATTCTTTGCCTCAATATCATAGTACCATACAAACATGGAGCTATCTCAATGTGCTATGGAGCAGAAGTGGGATGGAGTATACCCTGGGTGAAATGCTAAGGAGCCACTGGAACTTATGCTCTCAGAGGACATCTAATACCATTGCAAAAGTGCTAAGCATTCATTGCAAAGTTAGCACTGTGTGTTAGAAATATCAGAAATGAGTGTGTACATTATAAATTTAACTTTTAGGGAAAGTAGGTAGCAGCATACTGCAAGGAAATAAACCAGTATGTTAGCTCTGTGTAAATATCAATAGCACAGTTTTGAGTGATTCCTTCTTCCCGCTTTCTCCCCCTCCTTTCATGGACAGACTCTTGTTAAGTAGCCTAGTAGCTCAGGCTAGCTCCAAACTCTTGCTTTTTCTGCTGCAGTCTTCTGAGTGCTGAGAGATTACAATGTGTGTCACTATACCTGGCTTAGAACAATGAGTTAGATCTCTCTCTCTCTCTCTCTCTCTCTCTCTCTCTCTCTCTCTCTCTCTCTCTCTCCCTCTCTCCCTCTCCCTCCCTCTATCTCTCTACCTATCTACCCATCCCCCCTCTCTCTATTTATTTTGGGTCAGGCTGGTCTGTAACACTCTTTATACAGCACAGGAAGCCCCAAGCTCAGAGCAATCCTGCCTGAGTCTCAGGTGTTGATGTTACAGGTGTGTAAGCCACCACATCTGGGCTGGAGAAGGAGTTTTTTTTTTTTTTTTTTTAGATTAGCATTATCTCAGCAAACAATGTAGCAACTTCACGGGAAAACTGGCGTTGGAGAGAAAATTAACTGC
Source organism: Rattus rattus (assembly GCF_011064425.1). Classification (NCBI taxonomy): domain Eukaryota; kingdom Metazoa; phylum Chordata; class Mammalia; order Rodentia; family Muridae; genus Rattus; species Rattus rattus. Next base: position 91,538,707 of record NC_046161.1, on the reverse strand, counting down.
TGACTGGGTGTAAATAAAGAGACTCTAGAGCTTGGAACTGTGGGTTGGGAGTTTATTAGAAGGCTGTAGTCCTCCATTGCTGTGAGTTATGGACACATCAGCCAACTGACCTGTAAGATGGGGAATGCTATAGACTTTTATTCTGAAGGTTGGGGGAGTGTGTTGAGTACACACAGAAGAAGTTGCCACCCAGCTAATAGATCTGAATGGTGATAATCGTCACAAATTATGTCACAACTAAAAAAAAATATTGTGTGAAGTCTTCATTCAGCTGCACTGATGGATGTCCTCATAGTGTAGTCCTGGTTGTCCTGGAACTTGCTATGTAGACTAGGCTAGCCTACTGTTCATGACCCTGTCTCGCCTTCTTGGTGCTGAGAGCACAGGTATGTGCCACCCTTTCTGGCCAGCTTCTCTTTCTGAACTCTCTGTATTGCTTTAGACATACGGTATCCAATCCCAGAGATACCAAAGACAAAGGGCACCCTTCGATTACCCATGGTGCTACCGCTGTCCTTAAGTAAAACCCAGGTTGCTCTGATTTCTGAACCTCAAGATCTGATTTAGATGACTGATTTGACCTCCTGCTCTCGTACCTGCATTATGGTGGTTTGGGCTTCAGAGCGGCTTCCGGGAGCGGGGGTGTGTGAATCCCCTACTCTGCCTGAGGATCCCTCTTCTTGTTCTAGCCAGACACTGGTGGGTGGCACCTTGGCCCATGGCTTTTGCGTTCAGCACATCTGGGGAAGTGGCTGAGCCTTAAACTCGGGTTAGGAAGGTAACCCCGGATTTCCTCTCGCTTGTCAGGGGGTATGTCGGTTTAGAGATTTCACCCTGGATTTTGGCTTCTGAGAAGACAATGTTCTGTGTCCTGCAGGGCCCACTGCAGCCTTTCTTTGAGGCATTTCCTTTCTTTGTTTGAATTTCAAGGTTAAACGAGTCAGGATTCAAGGATGACTATGAAAGAGCAACTGGTAAATGTGTTCACAGTGAAAGAAAAAGAAAGCCAAATGAATGTTAAAACCTTGTTTGAAGCAGAACAGAAACAGAGCTTTTGAGCCTTTATCAAAGGACAATAAAAACATTCTCATGATCTACACGTGCTGCGTGTTCCCTCAGCCCACTCGGTGCACGCATGTGCCCGCACCCACACAGACACGTGTGCCCAGAGTCACATAGACTTCCCTTTCTCTAAGAGACATGCCCCTTGTACATTTCTTTCTTTTTTATTCCTGTCTTTTCTTTCTCCTTCTGCCCCCTCCCCCCCTTTTTTTAATATTTCAAAGCTGGCAGTTTAGGAAATGGCTGGAACTGCCACATCTCTGTTCTTGCTAAAGAAATCAATGCTAATCCTATTACTGGCAGTTATCATCTATCCCAGAACTCATAGCTGAAAGACACACACACACACACACACACACACACACACACACACACACACTGAGATGTCAGAGTAAGAAAAAGAGTAAGGAGGAGCAGGTGCCCTTCATTCACTTTCAGATAGTGATGATCTTCTCTGTTTCTGTGTGCAGTGTGTCTGTCTGTCTGTATCTGTTTCCTTGTCTCTCTCTGTCTCTGTCTCTCTCTCTGTCTCTCTCTGTCTCTCTGTCTCTCTGTCTCTCTCTGTCTCTCTCTGTCTCTCTCTCTCTCTCTCTCTCTCTCTCTCTCTCTCTCTGTCTTTGTCTCTCTCTCCTGATCATCCTTTTCTACACATATTAACAGAGCTGAAGATCCAGAACACCGGTACTAAGCCAGGGCACCTGGTCCGATTTAAAAGTCTGAAGACGCGCTCTAATTTAGATCTATCTGTCTCCAGCATGAGCCGACGAAGCACTGATAAATGCATGTTTATCACGGCTTCCAGCTTTGTTACGGACAATGATAACAACAGTCAAGTCCACCGTCACTGTGGGCTCTGTGGTAGGTGTTCTCTGCAAACCATCGCCCATAATTCAGCTCGCTTCTGAGGTAGGCATGATAAGCAGTCCCATTTTAGAGGTTTGGAGACTCAACTATAAAGGTGTCTTGTCTGTTTTTTCCCCCTTGTGTTGATTTCTTTTTTAAATTTATGGCTATGAAAGTTTGCCTGTGTGTTTGTCTATGTGCCACATGTATGCAGTGCTGGAGAGGCCAGAAGAGGGCTCGAATCCTTTGGGACTGGAGTTAAAGACAGTTTTAAGGGGCCGTGTAGGTGCTGGGAGTGGAACCTGGATTCTCTGGAGGAGCAGCCAGTACTCTTAAAGTGCCATTATTTCACCACTACTCCCACGCTTCCTAATTAGTGCTAGACCCTTTGAGTGCAGCATAGCTTGCAAATTCTCCTTCCCTTCCTTCCACAATCCTCTCCACTTACAGCCGTATGGTGACATTGAACACGGGGCGCTTATTGTTTTTGAGATTTCCAGAAGTGTCCCAGAAAGGTTTTTATATTTAGTTTTACTCTCATCACCTGCCTCATCCTTGCCTCTGAGATGTAGCTGGACCCTCAGATTGGAAATTGTCACCAAACAACACAAGAGAGTTAATTCTCATAGGTTAACAGATGCTGGAGCCTTTAGGCCAATGCCCTAAATGTGGATTGCATTTGGAACAATATTAGAACAGCAGAATCTATAATTTCCCCATGAGATTCCCACGTGGAAGGAGCACCACCCATACCATCGTCTATACTGAGGAAGAAAACACCCCAAATATCGGTTACTTAATATTGCCCTTTGATTTGTGCCCCGCACCCAGCCCGGTGCTTGGCACACAGTGGAGCTCAGAAGAATTAACAAAGGAACGGACAAATGAACTACTGACCTTGCTGTTCCTGGTTGTCCTGGACAAAGGATAAGCCATGCAGGGAACTCCCATGGATAACCTCTATAGTCAGGACTCAGAGTGAACAAGGAGAAGCACTGTACTGTACCCAGGAGAACTTGCAGGCTCTTTGTTACCCCCATTTGCCTCTGGCATCCCTGAGATACTGGATGCTCAACTGTCATTCATCCCTCTATTTATGTGTACTGAGTTGTCACATGCATATATGACCATGAAAGGCAGGGATACTTTACAACCCCAAGGAGGAGGCCCTTACTTTTACTTCTGCAGGGAAGAGATGTACCTGTAGCTTGCCTTCTGGACTGTTAAATGCCTGATGCCAACAGATGTTTGTTCTGGGCTGAACTCCTCTTCCCAAGGGACTGTTTTCCTCCAAGATGAGAGTGGGATAATTGTAAGTTGTCAGAAATGACATGAAATACTCTACATAAATGACCCGACTCAGTCCTCATCCATCCTGTAGCCATTTTGTGTATGTCAATAGCCAGTCCTACTGTGGTGGCAGAACCTGAGCCCCCAAAGCTCAGTTTACTGACCCTGAAGCATGTGTTCCCAAGAATGGCTCAGTTCCAATGCCAACCTTTAGAAAAACTGCATTCTGTATTATTCTTGGCTTCTCTCGGAACAGAGATAAAAGTATTAATGTATAACCAGGCCAAACCCGGAGGCTATCAGTTCGGGCGATCTCTTCTCTGCCGTTAGCCTCTGAGAATAGAGGGTTTTCCTCTTTGCTGTGTGGAGCCCAAGTTACAGAAATAAAGCAAAAGATTCCTTTAAAGAATCCAGAAACTGGAAGAAGAGTTTAATAAGGATTTCAAAGAGATGGTAGTTTGAGACAGACATGAATCATAGATGTGGACGCAGGGTGGTATCAGGCGGCATATTGAAGTCGCTGCAGTAGGAGGGAAAGACAGCCGTCCGAGGAGGACTTAGAGCTGCAGACCTAGAGAGAGGCCTAACATTTTCTCAATTAAGCTGCATGTCTTCCTTGGTTACAGAGATGCCCCATAAAGTTTAAAAGAGCGTATTACTGTAAAGAGCGAGCCATACGGGGTTAGCATTCCTATTTATCTATGTGAATTTACTACCCCCAATTTAGATAGTCCACTATCTAGTAGGGATGCACTATTTATGAGGCTTGGACTCTGTTGGTATTACCAAGATATTTCAGTCGTTTAGTGTTCTGTAATGGCTTTGAGGTGAAGCTTTAATGATTGATCACATTTATTTTGTATTATAAATTTCAGAGTTTGAGTGCGGGGAGACTAAAGATTGCTACAAAGGGTCTTTCCCTTTAGCGCCTTCTGTCCAACTGCTCTGATTCAGACAGCTCTCGCTTTAATGTGACAAAGCAGGGTGAACGTCACACTAAGACTCAGGGGCAGGAGAACGTGGGCCACCACGCACGAGGGCAGTTGTTATCGCGTCTCCTCACACAATCTAGAATTCCTACTTTACTCAGTTCCCTTAATTTGAAAAAAGACGAATAAGGAGGAATTTATCGTGCCAGCGTCAAATGCATATGATTGCCTCCATGGGGAAGATCTAATGCTCAGGACAGAGAGGTAGTAAATGCTGTTAAGTGTGACAAGCCCAAGGGCCATGCTGATGACTGGGATGCGTTTGATTTAATCCTGGATGTTGGGGACTTAGGCAGCTCAGCCTCAGCGCAGGGCCCAGGCTCTGCCAACAGCTTATGAATTGCTAATAGAGTCGGCAACATTAGCTGATCTCATCTCAGGAAAGAGAACGGGGAGGATCTGAGCGGTTGTGTCTTCATCCGCCCAGCAGTGGTACCAGTGGCAATGGTGGCTTGTGGGCTTTCAACAGTGCTGGTCACCAGACACCAGCGTAACCACCACAAAAGTGAAACAGAAGGGTCTGGCACTAATTACTTCCTCTCCTATGAAAAAGCAACTTCTAGCTGGCTACACAGTCTTTGCTGCCTTGCCTTCTACCCAAAGTCTACTTTTTATACCAAGATCATCGCCAAGTGAAACAAAATGACAACTGATCCAAAGGATCGTTCCTTTGATACCTTCCACAGCTCTCCGTTGTTCACACGGTAACGGTAAAGGTTAGAGTTTCTTTCAATGGGATACATGGGCTTCTGTGTTCTGGCCCCAGTTTCTTTGTCAATCAACAACAAACTGTTGGCTGAGCTTTCTTGTAAACAGTGATTAGGTTTCTTAATAAGTTCTACGAGAGAAGATGCACATGGTCAACTGTGAGTCCATCCTAGTTTTAGATGGAATCCTCTGAGAGCCACAATCCCAGAGAGGTGAAGAGCAGAAACAAAGAGTTAACAAAATACTGGGAAATCTGCCTCTCTCCCTTTCCTAAAGCTTGGAAGAGTTACAGCTAAAGCTAAGCTTATATCAATATTATGGTCAACATTGTATCTACCACCATCACTAACTTCCAGCAAGGGAAGTTTCTTATGTACGAAAGCAAGCATTTGCTCAATGCTGTCTTAACTCTTGCGACATGGTGAAAGGTGAAGTATTATTACAATTGATTGGACAGTGTTTGCCTACTGTGATCTTCACCTTAAAGCATAGAAGAACCCAGGAGTCGCAGGCTTAGCTGGCATCCACCACAGTTTGCCAGACATGTGAGTAAAATCATCTTAGACGACCCAATCAGAGTAGATTTCCTCACCTGAGGCCTTCAGGTGAGGCCAGAATAACTGGCTAGCTGAGCCGAAACTGACCATGGAAGTACGAGCAAGCTGGCATTGCATTACCTTTGTCTATAACACAAAAACCTGTGAGAGCAACTTAAAGGAAGACAAGTTGTTTTTGGCTCATGGTTTTAGAGGGCTCAGTCTATGGTTACTTGCTCCCAGTGCTCTTAGGCAAAGTATCACGGCAGCAGGAGTCAGTGCCAAAGATGCAGAGACTGAAAGTGGCCAGAGAAACTATTCTTTTAAAGACATGGTCTATTTCCTCCAGCTATGGTCTACATCCAAAAATTTCCAGGACCTCTCAAAATAGTAAACACATGAGCCTGTGGAGTACATGTCAGATTTAAATCAGATGAATAATCATGGGCTGGTAGAACAGTAGAGTGGCTACCAATAAGACTTGTAGGTTTCTTAGGTACCCTCTCAGAAGAAAATGAATTGATGTATGGCCCTCAAGTTAGCTAATCATGTATTTTCAAGGTGTGGTGTAGCCATTTCTTGTTGGGGTGGCATGGGCATCACTGTATAGAATGGAGCACTTGTGTTTGTCTCAGGCTAGCTCAGCTTGTAGTCACGGCACTGAAATAGACAGAACAATGTAGCTGGTGGTTAGTTCTCTGGCAATAAGGCTGTTAACATTCCCTCATGGGAGGAGGGGAGATGGCATGGGGTCCATCATCTGAGACTCCTGTCTTTTTTGTTTTTCATGTGGAAGAGGTTTATTGGGATGCCAGAGACAAGGAGGAAAGAGAAAGGAAGAGAGAAAAAGAGTAGAAGCTAGACTCCTGTCTTTTCTGCCCCAGACACATATGTTCTTGCAGACTGTAGAAAGTGGGATACTCACTGTGGGGTGAGATCGCTCGTGTCTCAGCTTTTGTGACTCGACCATGTAGGATTTTCTGATGGTGTATCAACCTGTCAGTCATCCATGCTTTAGGTAACCTCCCAAACCTTATTGCTTCAGCAAGCTGAACTTGGAGAGAATCAACTCTTTGGTACATTCGTGTTGTCTCTGGGGTGAATGGGTGTTTCTTCTTCATGTCCACATAGAAAAATTCACACAACACACAGTTCCTCAAGATCCCCACTTACCTTCCCAAGCTTTTCTGAAAAAAAAAAAATGGAGAAGCATTGGAAATTCAGTCATGACACTTTTGTGCCTACTGTTCCTCACGAAGCAAAAACCCACTCAATTATGATATTTGCCAGAAGATTGTGGTTATAATTACTCTACTAATGGATGGAGAGAGAAAATAAATATAGTCTATGGCCTGGCTTAAAATTCTGATAAGTCCTTCCAATACGAAATTCTTAAAGTTTAAAAATTAAGTGTAACAAATAGCCATCCAAATGAACACTTGAAACTGAAATAGGTAAAAGAAAATTGCACAGGCCAAATATTAAAGGGAAAATAGAAACCAGGGAGGAGATGGACTATATGAGTCGTTGCAAAGTGGTAAGTCAATACCAGCTGAGGAGATAGCAAAGAGGTGGGGCCTCCGGAGTCCTACCTGCCTGTCAAAGTGAAGAGAAGAGAGATATCTTTCCATATTAAAGGAAAAAGGCAGGAAATCAGTTAATTTGGCTAAGCTCGGGGGAGGGGGATAAGTGCTGGGGAAGGGAGATAAGTGTGGGGGAGGGGGGATAGGTGTGGGGGAGGGGGTCTCACCTCCCTTAATCTTTCATAACTACCAGCAGAATTTGGGCATGGACGAGCATCTCTGTAGCCTCATCTCTCAGGAGGTAGAGATGGGATGGTCTGGGACTCAGAGTTCACTTGGTTACAGAGTGAGTTTGAGGTGTGTCTCATCTCAGTTCCGTAAGACCCTTGGCTCAAAATGGCAGCAACAAAACCCAGCAGAACAGACCAACCAACCTATTAGCGAGCAAGACTTATTATTCTATGCCATCGAGTCGTGGGATGAGTTTAGGGTTCAAGTTTTTGTTTCCTTTATGGTCTGCGAAACTCCACGTTCGTAGTGGTTTTGGATCTGCACATCACCCTTCTGAGATCGTAGTGATGGAGATTGTGACTATGAAAGCATGCTGTAGACATACAAATAATTTTACTTGTCCGCAAAGCTTTGAAATGTATCATTTAGATTAACTGTTTATTTTCTGAAGTCTCAATTCGACTTGCCGCGGCGTGATCCCGAGCGAAGCTCTCTTCCTCCCTGGCAAGGGGAGTGATTTTTAGCTGTAACTTTTCATGGTCCTATTATTCTGTGACATTATTAGTTCATGAATAAGTGATGTAGTACTCTAAGGTCCAGGGAATAGAAAATTAAGATTTTTATCCTGGTCACTGTTTCTGATTAGCTAAGCCATTAGTGTTGGCTCTTGTGTTTTGTAGCCTGAGGCTCCGCCAACCTGAACTGGCTGGTAGAAAAAGCCTCTTCTCATCTGCTTGAAGTCTCTCTGTGTCTCTCTGTACAGATCTTCCTGAGATCTTCCCTACAGATGACTATGCAGGCTTACTGGCCTTTGGGGACCAGAAACACCCGAGAGGATTTGGGAAACCACATCCCAACTCAACTTTCTCCGAATGCACTCCATATGGATGCTAGCGGAGGCACTCAGACAGCAAAGCTGCCTTCTCTAGGTGGAGATGGCAGAGGTTGGGATCACCAGGAGGGATTCTGTTCTTAATAAAGAACCGGGAAAGACCAAAAAGTTTTAAACTTTGCATAACATTGTAGGCAGTGACCTACAGCTCTGAGGTTTTGTTCATTTGTAATTTTTTTTTTTTTGGCAGAATCCCTGCCTCCAAGGTCTTTCTCTACAGAGCAAGAGGAAGGATACAGTCCCAAGATACTCAACACATTAAGTCCATTTGATTCAGTAGTTTTAGAGGGATCAAAATGAGATCTGAGCCCAGTGATGGGTGCATTCCATTTCCCGGGCCAGAGTCTTGGTTTAAGGCTAGACAAATGATCTAACCACAGCCTTAAATTGATAATTAATTAATTAATCAATGAGATATGTTATTACATAACGAGATATCTGAGAACGTGAGGGCAAAGAATACTGTTCTGTTGCCAGTAAACGTAAAGGCACAGAGAAAACAGCTGTGGCTGTTTTGTAACGGTGGGAAAGGACCTATTTTTGATCTGTGTCAGTAGAGAGCTGACTGAACAGTGCCCCTTGAGTTCCCATCACACACAGGCATTTAGTTAATGAGTGAACGCACCACTGTTTTTAAGCCCATGTTTCTAGATGGATGGGGTTTTCTCGTGTGATCTAAGTAGTCTTGAATACTAGAGTAAGCATGATTCTGTGGTGATTACACTTCCAAATTCCCACCGGCACCCTCATTCCTGTGTTAGGGCTTTTGTGTACTGTGAGTGGCCCTCAGGCCCAGAGCATCCTCAGTGACTGATTTTTGGCTGCAAGTTTCTGCACCTTCTAGGCCATTAGGGAACTGAAGAAGAAAGGACTCCTCACAATGGAAGAAGATGGTATCTCTCCAAACGGTTGACCAACACCCTCTTCTTTCTGAGCTGAAATTCAGGGCAGGGCAAGCTGATTGGAGTCTATGACCAGAAGATTCTGTAGTGTTCAGGGAACCACAAAGGCAATACAGAAATTAAGGAAAGCTGGAAATCATCTTGAAAATGGATTGTAGACCTCACATGTGATGTCTACTCTCCTGCGTCAGTTAGCTTTATTAATACCAGGGCAATGAGGCTCTGAGACCCCTTTCTGAAGCAACAGAGAAGCAAGGAAAACATGCTGAGCTTCCGTGTTTCTGGATTTCAACTAGCACCACATTTAGGAGTGGGATTGGGGCGAATTAGGTTCTGCTGATGGTGGCTTCAAAAGGTCTGATGATCGGTGAAACAGAAACGATACTTCAAGAAATGGAAGCCTCCTCCCCGAATCAGAGTCAATCTCCTGCTCCTCACGTTTCTGTAGCACGGAATACCCACACCCCAGGCTTCGGAATGGGACATGGTTGAAGTCCTTGTCACCTCGTGTGGAAGAGATTCTCTGGGGAGTGATTTTTCTAACTCTAAGTCTTAGCTTTGTTTATCAATCGCACAGCTCTTCTCACAAGAATCCAAAGTAAAGTTAAGAAAACCTCCAGTACTGGGATTCACGATATAGTTATTTACTAGGCTTTTATTACATATTTGACACAACCAGGAAAATGAGGCACACTCCGTTATGATTACTTTGTGCATAGTTCAGATACTTCTGTGCATTACCCTGAACTGCCTCAAATCATCAGCCCTGTCTTTGAGGTGTTACTTATCGCCTCAGAATCAGAGAGAGTGCCTTCAAAATGTTGACATGCGAGAGGTCAGAGATAGCAAGAGAGGAATTTCAAAGATAAGCCTGTCCGTCCCTTCCCTCTGCCAGACTGTTTTCCTCAGGCGCAGAATAATTTATACCTCTTGTTCAGCTAAAGTATGTGGCACCATTGAGACACTGCCGATTTTATTACAACCTAATTGTAGCATGACAAGGGATAAATCTCGAAGATACATACAGCACGGAATGGCCAGGCAGGCCCCACTTACACAAGAAGCTTGCATAGAGAGGCATTATGCCGCGGCAGGCAACAGCTGGAGTGGTGTGCAGTTCATATAGCTTCATTTGTGGGTAGTACTGGGGACGTCTAGGATACCTGCACATTAATCAGTCCCCCATCCCCTTACTGTGGAGCAAAGGTGACTTGAAATAATTGCAAGGGGCCAAAAGCAACCTTGGTTTGCATTTAAAATCCTATTTAAGCATTCAGTGGTGCGTCTCTGGCTTCTTGACCAGCTCTCCCATCTTGGCCTTTGAATCTATCTATCTGTCTGTCTGTCTGTCTGTCTATCTATCATCTATCTATCTATCTATCTATCTATCTATCTAGCATCTATCTATCTATCTATCTATCTATCTTATGTATGTATGTATGTATGTATCTATCTATCTTATCTATGTATGTATGTATGTATGTATGTATCTATCTATCTATCTTATCTATGTATGTATGTATGTATGTATGTATCTATCATCTATCTATGCATCTATGTATTCTATCTATCTATCTATCTATCTATCTATCATCTATCATCTATCTATGCATCTGTATTCTATCTATCTATCTATCTATCTATCTATCTATCTATCTATCTAGTCAATCTATCTCCCTTCCTCCTTATCTACCTAAATGTTGATCTTTCATCTACATATCTCAACCAAGTAATTTTAATATTGTGAAAGAACTAACGGAGTTAGAAATAAAACATATCATTTAACTTCAGCTTAAAATCGAGAGACTGTGGTTCATTAAATACCATATAAAGAAGCAAATCAAAACGAGACCCAAAAAAAAAGATTCCAGATCTTTCAATCGTTTACTTTTAAATAGCCCTAAATTTCAAACCCGAGACAGGAAATTATGATTGTCACCCAACATTTATTGAGTACTGTAGTAGGTATGTTGAACTTCGAATAATTGAATTGCACATTTAAAAAATAATCTGTCTTTTACGACAGATATCGGGCAGTTCCTGGCATAATTTGACAGCAATGTACTACCGTCTGCCTTTCCCTGTCAGCATGGCAGTGCAATTAACATCTCACAGTGATTGGTTTTGACTGGTGAGATGTTCTGTCTCAGGTAGAATGCATATTTATTCATATGCTAAGCTTCATTATATAGGAAATAGAATTTGTACTGTAAGTAATTATATATTATTAGAGCCAATGAAGATACCCTTCGAGGACTGGACTCTGATTTAAGAAGCTCTGCTTGCCCAGTTCCTCATTCTTGGTCTTTAAGACTGCCTTAATTTCCCTTTCCTTGAGGCACTCCCCAAGCCCAGCTAACGGTGCCTGATGTAGTGGGCCTTCCTCATCCCGTGTTTGCTCTAAGGCCAGCTGTACTCGCTGCTGAGCGGTCAACCTGGCAAAGTGATGTTCCCCGTAATTATGACTCATCTTCCTGGATTGCAGCCCCGTATACACAGGCGTGTCTCTCTCTTTTCCAATTCCTTCGAGGTAACGTAAGTACAAAGGCCTTTGTACAGTCCGTTTTGGGCATAGTTGGTTCCAAACCACCCCAGAAAGAAAAAACTGTCTCATTCCAGGTAGTAAAGCAAAATTAGATACAAAAGCAACATCTTACAGACATATTAATATTTAAGCTTTCAACATCAATTCACATATATTAGATTTTCACTAATTTACTTCTACATTTTCCTTTAACAAAATGTCTTTTTCTCTATGTCATGATTTGAAGAGAAATTCTTAATTATATTATAATTCAGCTGTATTTATGCTAATAACACATCTCTGTACATTACTAGAATTATAAAAATATCTTTACATAGGACTTTATTATATATCTGTTTACAGGGCAAATAATAGGAAACATTTTCATTTTGTGTAGAAATATATTACACTGGGAACACATTTGTGGTGGGAGCAGTTCATTGTGGTTTGTGAAGACGTTTGTTTTAAATAAATTTTAAATAGTTCTCCATCTTTAAGGACTCGCCCCCCCCCTTTCAATAACTGGCTCACTCTAAAAGCTATCGGTTTCAATGGTAATATGCGTCTATGTTGGACACGCCCCCACCAGTGTCTTTCCTATTTTTCCCATTTATCTATGTCCTCTCCTCACACCAGACACGGCACTGTCCTTAGTTTCTTTCACAGGTTTTATAAGAAAAAGATAATATATAGCGTCAGTTCTCCAGTGTTCTTAGAAAAATTGTTTGGTGGCATACACATTTAGTCCAGCACTTGGGAGGTAGAGGCAGGTGGATTTCTGTGAGTTCAAGTCTAACCTGGTCTACAGAGCAAGTTCCGTGACTGCCAGGGCTAATACAAAAAGAGCCCAGTCTGGAAAAACAAAAACCAAACCAAACCAAACAAACAAAAACCAAAAACCAAACCAAAACCAAAACCAAACCAAGGCCCCTAGTCAGTGTGTGTGTGTGTGTGTGTGTGTGTGTGTGTGTGTATGTGTGTGTGTGTGTGCATGTGTATGTGATGTATGTATGTGTGTACACAGGTTCACGTGGGTGTGTGGGTATGCTTGCTGGTGCACGCATGTGTGGAGACTCAGTGTTGACACCAGAATGTCTTCCTTAATCAGTCTTCCGACCTATTTTTGAGACAGGTCTCTCTAAGCTCGGTGGTTGGGTAGACTCGTTTCCCGTGAACCTAAGGAGATTCTCATCTCCGTCTTCCAGTTGTGAAATTACAGATCTGTGGCTTTTTTACTTAGGTCCTGGGGAACCAAACTCAACTCCTCAAGCTTGTGGCAGCAAGCACTTAGTCCACAGAGCCATCTGTTGTTACTGTAAAAGATACTTCAGGGTGCAGCCCTGTCAATATGGTTATGGTGAACAAATATTTCCACAGGGCAAGGGAAGACTCCAGAAGCACAGCTGCTGGGTGGAGGAATTGCTTCATGTGTGAACTCCACAGTCATTGCTGAAACACCTCCCACCACCATTGCTCCTGTGTATATATTTTCACCGATCCCTGTACAAGAGTGCTCAGACTTTCACAGTAGATTACAGAGCACACCCTTCAGATGTTGCTGACATGATAGCTGAAGATGGTCTCTGTGTACTTTTCATGTGTGCATTTCTTATGATGAGGAACACCTTTCTCACGTGACTGAGTCATTTGAATTATTTTTCTGAGAATTTATATTTTGAGCTCATATTTTCTCATGCTATCTTCATAGTCTTTTATTTTTCATTTAATTTTAGGAGTTATTTCTGTATTAATATCTGAGTGTTTTATGCATTGTAAATATAACAGTTTTCTAATTTGTCCTTAATACTTTTTTAATACTTTTTTTCTGTGCCAAAGTTCTTATGACATTTAAGGCTTCTAGATTTTGAATCTTGCAAATTAACTGGCACACCAACGTAATACATTTTATATATCTATTATTTTTTAATGTTTATTATTCTTAAATTATTGATTTGTTAGGAATTTATCTGGACATATGATGTACAATTTAATTTTTCTTTATGGAACTACTCACTTTGCCAAATAACAGTTACTGAAGAGTGTATCTTCTGCCAGAGAGGAATCACAGCTACCATATATTAACTTTCTGCATGTGCTTGTTCCTTATTGGAATAACCATTATGTTCTATTGTTTTGGCATTACCAACTACACACTTTTAATATTAAGTTATTATGTATTTTGGTATTTCTTAAGGGCAGCCCACCTGCCAATAATACTTTTATTCAGAATCGTACTGGCAATATTTTCTTCTTTTTTTGTATAAATTTTAAAATCAACTAGCCTCATTTTAAAAAGCAGTCTTATTTATTGGATGTCTTTATAACTGTAAATCCAATTAATGAGAGTATCTCCATGATGCCAAAAATTCTAATCCAAGGATATATTTGTCTTTATTTGTTCAAGTTTTTTTTCCTACGTTATGACATTTGTAGGGTTTCTGAATATAGATCTTACATATTTCCATTTCACTTTTGCTGCTAGATTTTAATGTTTTCGTTGCTATTATGAAGAAGACACTGCCCTTTGTTATTTTCTGTTATTACAGTATCCTGTGAACGCTACTGACTACTGTCAATGTCTATTCATTTTATCCCACTGTCTTAAAGAATTCAATTGCTACTCGCCTTTGTTTTAAAATCCAAACCCAAAGAGTCACAAAACTTAACAATATGTGTAGCTTCTCCCTCCAAAATGTCATGCTCTACAGTACTGCATTGGCCACCAATCCAACGTTAACTGCCCAAATATGCCTCCCGTGTCCCGGTAACTCTCGGTCCAATAGAGACATGGCTGACTTTGTTTCTGAATATACAAGGGTTGATTTCGGTTCAGTGGCCCTCCACGTTTGCCGCACTTATCCAGAAGCTTTAAGGAATCCTGTTGTCTGGACATTACCCTGTATTGATAAGTTAGAGAACCTGGCAGCAGAACCCAGGAAGCAGCATGGTTAAAACCTCCGGGTATGATTTTTCTACCCGGCTAAGGTTACAGGCTTTGGCGTTTCCCTTGACTGGTTCTTGTTTTCAAGATGAAAAGAAAATTTTTATTAGATTAAGAAATCTTTATATGTTTTATCATTTTTAATAGTTTTAAAATTCTATTGATGTGATTGTATGATTTTCTTCATAGAACACTTAAGACACTGAGATGCATTATCACGATTACCTCTATTAGTGTAAGGAAGACTAATGGACTTCAGAGTGTTGAGTTATATCTACGTTTTGCAAATAAAATTCACTTGGGTTTGGATATCATATTTATCCTATTGTTTGTACTGGTGATGTTTTTCATTGATATTCATAAATGAACACACAAACATCCGGAAGTTCGGGTTCAGTGCTCCGTTGAAAGTGTCAGCATACCTTTTTCGAGTTGAATTTTCTCTTGCAGTTTGGCTGGATGCCCTTGCAAAGCCCCTGTCCCACTGCTGTCCTGTGAGGGGAAGCCGAAAGTCGGGGTTCACAAAATCCAACATCTTTTTCTTCTTTTTCAGTAGAGACCGCTCAGTTCAGATTCTTCTTGCTTACTGGGCACATTTTGGTGAACAGTATTTTCTCAAAAGTCAGCAATGTAATCCAGGTTCTGTCTATCTGCAGAGATCGATATTTTAAAGATTCTTTTGCTCTCCCTTTCTGAATGCTTGTTTCTATTTTGTGATTTCTTGCCTTTTATTTTGATTAAGTCAGCTAGTAATGCATCCAGTTTTAAAACCATTCTTCTTCTAAAGATAAACTTCTGTATTAGTAGCGTGAAGTTTCACTTATTGTTTTTGAAATTATCAATTTCTTTTTATCACGAATAGCTTTTTATTTGAATTATTTTGTTATTATTTTTCTCTAACAACTTGGGACAGATCTTAATTTAAGATTTTTTTTATTTGATGTGGTTGCGTGTGTATTGAGCAGGGCGCATGCGCGTCGCAAAGCTCTTATGGCAGCCGGAGGACAATTTCGTGGTATTTATGAATTCTCTTCCATGTTTATGTGGGTGTTGAGGATGGAGGCTGATCCACAGGCTTGCACCAAGTGTCTTGCCCACCGAGCCATCGTGCTGGTATCACAGTTTGCAGTGCACTTTATTGTTGGTATTTCTGTTAAAGTGTTAAAGGCGATCATTTTCTTCTTAGTCCCTTTTGCTTATATACCATAAATTCTGAAATATTAACATTGATTTTTATTATCCTCACTTTACAAAAATTCTCCAAAAACCCTCTAGCCAAGAGTGGATTAAAACTTCAAAATTATCTTTAAAAGATGTCTTTTTTTTTTCCTCAAAACAAACAATCATTAAAAACCCACCCACAGGCCAGTTTGTTTATTGCATAGTGAACAGAAGCCATTTCCCTCACTTTTGGGGATTTTCTTCGGGGCTTAGAGTGTTTTCTTGTGTTTTTGTACGTTCTGTGGTACTTGACTATCAGGCACACTTTCAAGGTACAGAATTTGATATATATTCAGTGTATCTACCTTATTAACTGTGTTGATTAGGTCTTTGTTGTTCCTGTTTATTCTCCATACGTCACAAACTGAGCTGGCTAGCTGTGTATTTATGAATGGGCTACTGGATATTTGTGAATGCCCGATAGTAAGTAATGTTTTCTTCATTGTGGATCGAGCCTCTTGACATTGTCAAAACTTCTTCTCCACGTCTGAAGCTTTGCAGTTGAGCATTTTTTTCTTTTTGTTCTTCTTCTTTTTAAAAACTTTTATTTATTTACCCCTCACCTGCATTGTTATTCAGACCACTTCCTATGCCCTTGGTCTCATTGGCATTCCCTATACTTTTCTCCAGTTAAATCTGTTCTGTGATGTCACTTGAAGACCTTTCTTTTGGGTAGGGCTCATTTACGTGGATTTGTATGACTGACACTTTGGTTATTATTTTTGTCTCCGTATTTATATTCTTTACATCAAGAGCCCAAGTCCTTCACCACATGTTCTGTTGGCTTCGCCCCCTCTGCCTAGTTTTTCTAGTCTTTAGGAAAGATGTGGTTTTGTTCTCATGGTTCTCTTTACAATTGTATTTTTATTGTAATAGCCTCAGTTTCATAATTTAGAACAGATGGTATTGTTTGCAGGATGTGCTGTGTTAATGGATGAGACATCTGTTGGCGGCTGGCCAGGGGGAGGGGTGGAGCTTCTCCTAGAATCTAGAAGCCCTATTAAAGGCTCAGGCTGTCACTATCTCGGCACACCTGGGAGTCTACCTGTTGGTAAGCTTTATTCTTCCGTAACAGTGGGCGGATATTATAGCTTGCTTTTTCTTTTCATGCTATGTTCTTTTTCTAGTTTTTTTTATACTTTCCTTTGTATGGGATTATGTTTCTATGACTGACATGTCAACTTTAAATTATATCTGTTGATCCCAGCTGTTGTAGATCCAGCCATCGAGATAGGTACAACTACCTTTTCTTTTCTGTTCCCTCCCACTTGGTGGGTTGGCGGGGCTAACTACATCTCTTCTGCTCTTTTGGAGGGAGATGCTTTGTGACTTTCTATTCCATGAGTTCGTTATGGCCTTTGTGTTGGCTTTGCTACCAGTGTGGCTTTCTTGTCTGTTAGTGCTATCGCTTTACCCTTAAATTGTAGAAATGCTTCATTACTGTGCGTTCTTGGAGTTTGTTTGTTGAGATAGGGTCTCAGTCCAGATCAACTTGCTTAAAGCTCCTGTCTCAGCCTCCCAAGTATTCAGTTTGGTTTTAGATTGTAGTTTTGCAACGTTGTTTATGGCCTTGCTACTCCAAAGCATTATTAACATCTGAGTATCGCCTGGGACCTTGTTAGAAATGCCATATCCCAGGCCTGTCCTAAACTTAGTTGAGGCTGTGTTTTAACAAAGCCCTAAAATGAGTTGCACAAATGAGGGACATTGCCTTTCAGTGTTTTCTGCATGCTCTAATCCTTGGAGCCCACGGTGGTTTTGTCTTTTTCTTCTTCCTTTGGACCTTTCCTAATCTACTCATCCCACGCTTCTTTTGTCATTCCATGCTCTCTCTGCTTCTTTTTGGGTCATTGGAGAAGCTGTTTAGAACTCACGGTGTGCATCAAAGGTGGCTGAAAATTCTTCAACTCTCCTCTCAGTGAAAGCTAGGGTTTAGGGCACTCTTTCTTTGCCTTGAGTCTGTTTGACAGTGTTAGAGAATGAACAGTGCCTGGGGGAAATGAAACCAGCATCCAGGTCGAAGAAGTCAGCTCCTCCAAGTTTCTTCTGGAAACTTGAATTGCCTATGGTGTAGGGAGGCTGACTATCCTAATACTTCCATGCAGGACAAGCTCCACAGAGAGGCTCTGAGATTACAGAGAATGGGAGATAGCTCAGCCAATCCCAGGATTTTTGATGTCACCCACAAGATGACAAGTACCTGCGTGAGGTTTTGGACCTACAGACCACAAATCCAACAGATGAAGTCTACCAGGGGATCTTAACTGGAGCCTTGTGAGGAGAATCCAGCTTGCTTCTGTCTCAATTCCTGACCTGTAACAATATGAGATGCATTTTTTAAGGTCATAGCAATGGATAACTGGAATATTCTCTTTCCCTGTGCTCTAGGGAATATAGAAAGTCTTTATATATTGTCATGTCTTGCTTATTTCCATATTTCTTATTTTAATATCTTTATTCTAATGTCGTAACAGCTTCCCATTTTATTGAACAACACTGGTAGATCTGAGTTTTCCTGGACCACTGTCCCAAGAGTATAAAAACAAAGAGGAATATTTGGGATTTCATGTGCTTTGATGTGGCTATATGAGGAGTTGAAGGTAGGGAGCTGATTTAAGTTGGTAAAAATATAGTCCTGTTATGCTTTGGCCAAATGGTTGACTTCAAAACTTTCTCAGGAAGGTGTGTTCAGCTGGTAAAGAGAAACCAAGGAACTGAAGTAAACAAGTGCATCTAGACAACAGAAAGTGAGAGCTCCTGCCAGAGAAGAGTGAGTGCTCCTGCTACAGAAGAGTGAGTGCTCCTGCCAGAGAACAGTGACTGCTCCTGCTAGAGAAGAGTGAGTGCTCCTGCTAGAGAAGAGTGAGTGCTCCTGCTAGAGAAGAGTGAGTGCTCCTGTTAGAGAAGAGTGAGTGCTCCTGCTAGAGAAGAGTGAGTGCTCCTGCCAGAGAAGAGTGAGTGCTCCTGCTAGAGAAGAGTGAGTGCTCCTGCTAGAGAACAGTGGGTGCTCCTGCCAGAGAAGCGGGAGTGAGAGATGCGGGAGTGCTCCTGCCAGAGAAGAGTGAGTGCTCCTGCTAGAGAAGAGTGAGTGCTCCTGCTACAGAAAAGTGAGTGCTCCTGCTAGAGAACAGTGAGTGCTCCTGCTAGAGAACAGTGGGTGCTCATGCTAGAGTGAGTGCTCCTGCTAGAGAAGAGTGAGTGCTCCTGCTAGAGAAGAGTGAGTGCCCTGCTAGAGAAGAGTGGGTGCTCCTGCTAGAGTGAGTGCTCCTGCTAGAGAAGAGTGAGTGCTCCCTGCTAGAGAAGAGTGAGTGCCCTGCTAGAGAAGAGTGAGTGCTCCTGCTAGAGAAAGTGAGCTAGAGTGCACCTGCTAGGTAGAAGGGTGAAGAGTGGACCTGCTAGAGAAGAGTGAGTGCTCCTGCTAGAGAAGAGTGAGTGCTCCTGCCAGAGAAGAGTGAGTGCTCCTGCCAGAGAAGAGTGAGTGCTCCTGCTAGAGAAGAGTGAGTGCTCCTGCTAAAGAACAGTGGGTGCTCCTGCCAGAGAAGAGTGAGTGCTCCTGCTAGAGAACAGTGAGTGCTCCTGCTTGAGAAGAGTGAGTGCTCCTGCTAGAGAAGAGTGAGTGCTCCTGCCAGAGAACAGTGAGAGCTCCTGCCAGAGAAGAGTGAGTGCTCCTGCTAAAGAACAGTGGGTGCTCCTGCCAGAGAAGAGTGAGTGCTCCTGCTAGAGAAGAGTGAGTGCTCCTGCTAGAGAAGAGTGAGTGCTCCTGCTAGAGAAGAGTGAGTGCTCCTGCTAAAGAGTGCTCCTGCTAGAGAAGAGTGAGTGCTCCTGCTAGAGAAGAGTGAGTGCTCCTGCCAGAGAAGAGTGAGTGCTCCTGCTAGAGAAGAGTGAGTGCTCCTGCTAGAGAAGAGTGAGTGCTCCTGCTAGAGAAGAGTGAGTGCTCCTGCTAGAGAAGAGTGAGTGCTCCTGCCAGAGAACAGTGAGTGCTCCTGCCAGAGAAGAGTGAGTGCTCCTGCTAGAGAAGAGTGAGTGCTCCTGCTAGAGAACAGTGGGTGCTCCTGCCAGAGAAGAGTGAGTGCTCCTGCTAGAGAACAGTGAGTGCTCCTGCTTGAGAAGAGTGAGTGCTCCTGCTAGAGAAGAGTGGGTGCTCCTGCCAGAGAACAGTGAGAGCTCCTGCCAGAGAAGAGTGAGTGCTCCAGTGGGTGCTCCTGCCAGAGAAGAGTGAGTGCTCCTGCTAGAGAAGAGTGAGTGCTCCTGCTAGAGAAGAGTGAGTGCTCCTGCTAGAGAAGAGTGAGTGCTCCTGCCAGAGAAGAGTGAGTGCTCCTGCTAGAGAAGAGTGAGTGCTCCTGCTAGAGAAGAGTGAGTGCTCCTGCTAGAGAAGAGTGAGTGCTCCTGCTAGAGAAGAGTGAGTGCTCCTGCTAGAGAAGAGTGAGTGCTCCTGCTAGAGAAGAGTGAGTGCTCCTGCTAGAGAAGTGAGTGCTCCTGCTAGAGAAGAGTGAGTGCTCCTGCTAGAGAACAGTGAGTGCTCCTGCTAGAGAACAGTGAGTGCTCCTGCTAGAGAGCAGTGGGTGCTCCTGCCAGAGAAGAGTGAGTGCTCCTGCTGGAGAAGAGTGAGTGCTCCTGCCAGAGAAGAGTGAGTGCTCCTGCTAGAGAAGAGTGAGTGCTCCTGCTAGAGAACAGTGGGTGCTCCTGCCAGAGAACAGTAAGTGAGTGCTCCTGCTTGGAGGAAGTCCAGCAAGGAAGACAGCATTTCCAACAGCTCAGCTACCCCTGTTCTCACCTCAACAGCACTTGCTGTTCTCCTTCCTCTGCAGTCTTCATCTTCCTTCCTCTGGAGTGGATTCAGAGTTTGTTGAGTTTTGTTCTCCCTCTAAATTTTCTAAGCAATATAATTCCTGGGCAGTAATGGCTTATTTGCTTATTTTAAAAGATCATTCTTATTTTCCCAATATTTCTACTGTCCCTACCTCCTCCCTTTCTCTTCTCCCCTCTCTCCTTCCTTTTCCTCCACTCCTTAATTATTTTTTGTTTAAAATATATTTCTGTGTTTAAGTGTCAGTTTTGGTAGATTTAATATTATTTTCCATAAGCACCTGACTTGGCCTTTGTTGTTGCCAGGGAGTGGTTTGCTCTGGACCTGTGTGGCCATCCTTGGTAGCCTACAGTCAGCCTTTCTTTTCTCCTTACTACAAGACATTTTTCTTTCTCTCTCTCCCTCCCCCTCTCTCATTCTCTCTCTGGTTTTTTGTTCTTCTGTCTGATGCCATGGTTCACTTGCCCCAGAACAACTTATTTTTGTTTTTATAAAGGAGAGGTATCATTTCGGAATAACTGTCTCCTATGTTGGGTAGAGTTTGGTGTCAAACAAAAACCTGATTAGTACCATAGCGTGTCCAGAGATCTTGCCAGAGATCTTTAAGCATTTGTTTGTCTTGTTCTACCAGCACGGACTTATTGATGTAGAAACAACATTCCTCCCCCAGCAAAACACAAATCCCTCCTTTCTCAACAGCCAGTAAGTTCAGGGCCTTCCAGTTTTGGAGAACCACTCCTGCTAAGGAGGCCATCTGGCATTGAAGGGACTCAAGGCTGTCTGCAGTGGAAGCCATTGCCTAGTCAAGTTGTCCTGGAAGTCACTAGACAGTGTGTTTGGATGAGGGCTACTCTAGCAGTTCCTGTGGTGCCCAATGAGACAGCAAGAACCAGTTGAACGAGGGATGAAGATCTCTCTCTTCCTACGATCTCCTCCCAGCTGTAAGGCAAATTCTTCAAGTTCATAGAGATAAACCTGGGTAACAATCATTACAGGGTTAATGCAGGAACTGGTAGTGACTTTGTACCAGAGAAGGGTAGGAGGGTTAGCACATATTGGTTTGGTGGTGGTGATGCAGTGGGAACATGTAGCGTCTTGAGGATGGTCCTACGAGGCAAAGAGGAGGGGTAGATTGAAGAAAGGAATGTCTTGTGATTTTCATGTGGGTAAGGATCCATGGGGTTCATGGAGGGAAATGTTAATGGAAATAGCTGTTAGTAGTGGCTGGGAAAGGGAAGCGCAGGAAAGACACTAGGAGGAGATGGGGTTGGCGGTTAAGGGAAGAAGGTCAACCTTGTATTGGATGTATTGTAGCCAGGAAAATGTAGCCTGAAGCTCCTTCTGAGATTGATTTTCCTGTTGGAGAATATTAACATGAGTGAAGGCTAATTTAGAGGCAGGGAAAAGCTGGCCGGAGACATGTAGGTAGGCTATGGGTATTAGCCATTAGGGTAGAGCTCACCCATGACTCCCATTAGCCAACATTCATCCCAGCGATTGCTGAAGGAAAGCTGAAAATGAGTTTTAAGGTTGGCGAGCATGGTGGCGCCACAGCTGGTGGATTCAAGTGTGAAACGCCAATATCTGCAACCTCCAATATGTGGGGACGTCCTGGAGACATCCACCAGTGTTTCAGTAAGGAAAGCCGAGGAAAGGGAGATGGAATCAGGGTGTAGCGGGATCTCAATACAGTCTGACATCCTTTAAGTGGGCGATCCTGGGTTCCTATGATTTTGTTGTGTCCATTGTAGGTCTCCTTAGCAAAGGATCTCCAATGGGGAGTGCTGGCAAGGCTAGAGAAGCTGGGCAGTAGCAGAGTTAGCACGAAGAATGATGAAGACAGCCAAGAGAACAGAGGAGAGGGAGCTCGAGGAGGGCACATGGCCTTGGCAGCAGTGACCAGGTCATCCTCCCAGGAGATCTACTTGTTCCTTTGGAGTTGTGTCTCCTCTGCCTCCTTTGCTTCCTCTGCCACTGAGGACCATGGACCCTGGGTCATGTCATATAAATACCTGGAGTTCTCCATGCTAATGAGGTATTTAGATAGTGCCTCCCCTCCCCCCAGAGGTCAGCCAATGAGCTTCTCTTCCTGAGCATTCTTTCCCATAAAAGGTATTTAATCCCTGGTCCACCCTGAATAAAGTGTATACATTCACACCGGCCGTCAAATAAACCAGAGTGAATGAGAAAGGAACATCTCTCCATTAAGGATTGCCACAGGGAAGGCCTTCGTATTAAAAAGCAATACCTAAAACTCCAGAGAAAGGACTTCTCTCCTCCATCCCCTCTCAGCACTCACTCTGAATCAGTCATCCACGGCACATGGATGCCCTGGGGAGAAGAGTGGCCTGGGGGATATCAGTTCCTGACACTTAGTGGTGTGCCAGATCCTGGACAGAGGAGGTGGGGAAACACAGCGTTCATCGCAGACTCCTGGTGAAGGAGAAGATGGCCTGCCCATTCCGGCCCTCATTTTGCCTCCCTGAACAGTGTGCCAACAGTGGCCAGGCACCACCAGGAGAGGCAGGACACAATATGATATGGGATAGCTTTGGCTATTCTGGAACTCACTTTGTAGACCAGGCTGGCTTTGAACTTACAGAGGTCTGCCTGCCTCTGCCTTCTGAATGCTGGGATCAAAGCCATACCCCGACTAAGACATTCTTTTAAAGCTCTCTCTAGTTTCACTGGGGTAAGCCTATGATGAAAACATTTTCTTTGTTTGAGCCTCACTGTGATACCTCAGTCTAGAGAATCTTGCCTTTCCTCAATTTTGGAAAAAAGCTATTATTATTCATTCTCTACTGCTTTCTCTCCTCCTGTTTATTTTCTTTACTCTCTTTCAGTTTCATATAAACTGTGTAATCTCTGTGTTCTTTTGATCAGTCTTTAATAGTCGTGTTACTCAAGTTTGCATTCTCGATCATTTAAAAAGTGGCATCTGTCTTTTATATTGAATTGAATTATAGTGCAAAGAAATCATTATATATATAATAGTGTTGTGGGGACTTTTGCTTGTCCTGAGATAGCCAGGAAATGATAAAAACTGTATATAAGGAGCCAAGTGCCCCACATCCTAAAGAGAAGCCCTAGCAATGGGTGCTTGCAAAGGGTAGCCTAACGGGTCTGTAAATACACAAGCGTTTCACTCCATAATCAAACGTGAAGGGGAAAGAGACCATGGGACCGTGAGTCTTCAGCGTGGTGATGGGTGCTCCCCTGCTCTGCCTAATCAGGAAATAGGAGAAGCATCAAATGGGATTGCACCCATTTTCCAGCTGAGTTCTGGCCATACTGAAGGCCCCTCTACAGTGGACAGAGCAGGATGGACGATCCAGACAGAAACCAGGGGCCTTGTCTACTTCTTGGTGGATCAAATCCATCTGGGCTGAGCAGACACTGTGGGAAGTAATCTTGACTGGACATTTTACTAGATTCCATCAATGATGATTGGCCACTGGGGAAGGAGATGGCATGAGGCAATGATGTTGGACCTTTAAGAAAGAAGCTACAAGTTGTGTAGTGATGTCACTACTAGCTTTCCCATAAGGAGTAGGTGCCCAAGAGAATGTTCTAGAAAACTTCTGAAGGTGTACAGCTAGGCTTTTGCCTTTCCAATCCTTTCCAGCATCTTCTGTTTCTTTCATCAATGGATTTGCTACTACTGTGTTTAAAATACCATTTTCTTACTTTTAACTATGAGTAAGTATATTTATTGCTTTTTTTCCAAGACTTTGCTTATTTTAAAATTCCATTTGTTTGCTCTAGTCTTCTCAGCCCTCTGGTATTTAACTTGATCCTTCATTGTTCATCATGTCTGCTCTGGCCTCTCCTGGGTTGAGGCCTGTCCCTCCATCCAGGTAGCCTGCCATCATAATCTTTCTGTACAATCTGAACCTGTAGGGTTGAACCCTCCCTTGCAGCTATGACTGCAGCATTGAATCCTCTCTTGCAGCTATGACTGCCATCTGCCCTGTGACTTTTTTTTTTTAAAGATTTATTCATTTTATTTATATGAGTACACTGTAGCTGTCTTCAAGTACACCAGAAGAGGGCATCATATTCCATTACAAGTGGTTGTAAGTCACCATGTGATTGCTGGGAATTGAACTCAGGACCTCTGGAAGAGCAGTCAGTGCTCTTAACCGCTGAGCCATCTCTCCAGCCCCCTGCTACTCTTTATGACCGATTCTCACATGTCCTTCTGCTTCAATGAATCTGATACCATCAGATAAAAAGAGATCAACTTCTCATGGTGAGTGATACTTTCTGATGATTATGCTATCATCAGCAACCAGAAGACTACATTTCTTAGGAGCATGGAGAAATTATGGCCATTATCTTTAGGACCGTATAGATATCAAAGTTCTAGTATCATCAGAGTCTCTGTGCAGTACATGTGAATTTAAAGGTAAAAAAGGTCTATTCTCAAGGAAAATCCTACCAGTGGAAACTGAGTTTTCTAGCCTGAGGACCTTGTTACTTTGGCCAGATTCCATGTGCTTCTTTCCACAGATGGTTTGTTAGGCAGAAAAGCTGTCCTCCCCATGGCCTTATTAAACCCCAGACTTCAGGTACATGTCACTATAGTATTCAATCACTACAATGTGATCAGTGGAATCAGTGGTTTTGAGCCTTTGACTCAGCACATGAGGCTTGGTTTTGAATCCTAACATTGCTATGGTTTTACCTTGTAATGACGGTGATGGCCAAGTGACTTACCATTTGTGAGCTTCAATTTCCTCATGATAACATAACTCAGTTACAGTGAAGGTCAAAGGTGAAAGTCAAGGCATAGAAACCGTCGACAGCAGGCCCATAGTATTAATATGCACACTGAATTTTCTTTGCATCTGGCCAAACCCACATAGGAATGAGCTTGGTTTGTATCTTCTTTGTGTGTGCGCGCTCTCTCTCTTCCTCTCTCCCTCTCTCTCAATTTTACTAAATAGAAATTCATTCAAGTTAAGGTTAAACTGTTGGAAAAAAGTTGTGAAATCTGAACTTCACAAAAATATTGAAAATAGACATGTCACCGGAAGTTTCAAGAATGCTATCTACCGTGCAAACAGCCATTTCGGGCACACACTGACCCTTTCATAGTTGAGCAGGATGTCCAGGTCTGTTTACTGTTGTACCCTGGGCTGACCCCATTTGAGGACGGCACCAAGAATCAATGATTTCTTTGTCACTACAGCCACTGAAGCAGAGTGTGAAGGAGTAAAAGTCTAGATTAGAGATTTGAAGGTTAGGCACGATTAGCTATGGACATCCTCCTGGGTGGAAGAATATGAAGAGGTCAGATGGTAGGTACATCGAATTGTGAGTTCCCTTCTGCTCATAGGATATAGCATCTCTGAACCCTGCTTGCTACAGTCAGTGATGGCCTACAAGGGGAATGCTGGAATTGAGAGCCTGGCCTTAGAGTCAAACAGACCTGGAGTTGATCCTGGTAGATGGCCAGTGTCCTGTACATTGTGTCTACTATTACTTTACTTGCCAATATCTGCAGATTTTATTTTGCCATTGCTCTTGACTCTCCCCCAAAATCTCTTTTTATCTTTCTTCCTACCATACTTTTTACATAGTAGATACTTTCCTTACTTGATCAAGTCTCAAGTCATTCTTCTGTTAGGATGAGATATCATTACAAGCCCAATAATCAGTTTTAAAATGATAATGAGGAAACATTGACTGCAGAGAACTCACCATGCCTCAGACACTGTCAGTCATTTTTTGTGAGCACATTTGATCCTCATGACTTCCCTTTAAAATTATATGTATGTATGTGTGTATGTATGTATGTATGTATGTATGTATGTATGTATGTATGTATATTAGATGGAAAACTGCTGCAAGGGAGGGCGACCCCTTTGTTTGGGCTCCACAGCTGTGGTGGGTAGCCATCTGTGAGGTTAGCCATGGGCGTGCCTAGTCACTCAGCAGCCCACTGTACAGTTTCCTTCTGGGACTCCTGTGACACCCAGGTCTAACATCTCAGTTTAGGTGGTTCTGAATAAGGCACTCTTATCTTCCAAAAGAACAGTTTTAAAAATATACAAAATGTTGGAATAATGGGTTCTTTGCCTTCAGACATATCTACCAGACAACCTTTATGATGTTACCCCTATACTTAGGGAAAAAAATATAAATTATACCGCAGCTTACAAAGATAGGGTCACCCGTCCTGGTTTGACATATACTGAGCAAGACATTTTTGGAGCTTGCTTTCAAAACAAAGGAAGTTGAGCTGAAGAAGATGCTTTCCTTTAAAAAACAAAATGAAACAGGCAGAAACCACCAAATGGGTCCTTAAAGAATGAGTGAATGAATGAATGAATGAATGAATATCCTCAGGAGAGCATCCTTAATAATTTGTAGAGTAGAAACAAAATGAGTCAAAATTCAGTCCAAAAGAAGGGAGGTTTGGAAAGAATTAATTTAGGAACTATCCACTAGGCCTGGGTTAGAAGTTGTGGGTTTTGTTTGTTTGTTTGTTTGTTTTTGTCATTGTTTGTTTGCTTATTCTAAAACTGAGTTGTGTGAGCACAGCCTATGTGGGCTTAGGGTCCATGTTTTGAAACATGTCTTTGCCAGTCACACAATGAAATGAAGAGAACAATAAACCAAGGAGAGCCTTTCAAAGGCTGCCTTCATTTACATTCTGAGATTACTGGCTGCGTCTCCCTGGTGAAATAGCCTTGCGTTACCCGACTGTCCAAAAGCACAATCAGAAGATTTTGCCCCGGCAAACCGCTTGGAGAATATCTGAATTCTGCCCAAGACTAGAGATGCCTGTTTCAAGTTGTCATAGAATATGCTATAACATGTCATAAATAAAGAAGGTGTATTTACAAATCTGACATCGAAAATGTGTTCCTAAAATACCTTCTGTGCTCCCCGGCCATGTCAGCACAGAAATAATGTTTAGTGTTTGTTTATTTTTTACTGGACCACCCCATGAACCTGGGGAAACATGTTAGAAAAAAAATTATAGCTACGCCAACCATTCTGGGAGATACACGAACCCTCCATGTTTATCAGGTTGAGGGCACTGTATTTTGATGTCAATAAGCAATTTTTCCAGCCCGGTCTCCTGCCCGACCCTTTTAATCCATCAATATATTATTAGAGATAAAGTTGGTGGATGCCTGCTGCAGTTAGAAGATAAATGACATCTCTGAAGTCAGGCATTAAAGACTAGATTAAGGCCTTGTGACACCGTTTTCAGTGCTCATCTGTGCACTTCTGTTCAACCTATCACACTGAGTGACAAGAAAGAAAAATAATGAACTGGGCCAGGGGAAGAAGAAGAAAAAAAAGGCAGAAAAAGAGAGAGATTTTTCCCCCACCCTAACACACAAGCTACATCAGTTCACACTCGGGATTAGACTGCATTTAAAGAAAGGAAGAAAGAAAAGAGAACGGGGGATTGGGGAGGACAGGGAAGGGCTGCACTATAAAGATGAGAATAGGCAGGCACAGGGGACATTAGAGACACGAATTCCATTTCTGCCTGGCCGCTGTTGCTTTTAGTCGTCCCACCTGCCTCCTGGTCTCCTCCATCCCCAAGGCTCCCAGTTGGCTTCCGGTTGCTCTAGGGGACTTGCTCTATCCCTGAGTTGGGAGCGCCTGTATAAATCTTGTAAGGGGCAGCGCTTGGTTCTCAATCTTGGTGAATCATGCTCCTCTATCCTTGCCAAATGATTTCCTTCAAGCTGCCATCCTTGGTGTGGTGGGAGATACTATGTCTCCTCAGATGACAAATACAAACTCTGAACGCTGAACTCATTCTTTTTTTTTTTTTCCCCTTCAGTTCTGTGAAAACCGGCAACCACAAATGAACTGTATGGTAGAACTGAGAACAAGGAGGGTGCTGGTGAAGGGAAAGGGCAGGAACCACTAAGTCCGTGGGCAGGAGCCGTGGAGTCTACTGTCGACCCTGCTGTCTCAATGTTCATTCTCCATCACTCATTTAGAAGTCAAGCTGCCCTCTTACTTCTCACTGTGCTCATAATAACACAAGCAGCACTTGTCTCATCGACTTCTTCGCTCCTAACAGTTCAGCAGTCCCCATACCAGCCCCAGTCCAGGAGACATTTCTGTGCATTGTGATGTTCTTGGAATTTTCCCAGTGAACATCTTGTAGAGGGTCTCCCCTTGATACCTGATAACTGGTTGATGATTTCCATATAAAGATCTTTGGCCCCAACCTCAATCTTAGCTTTCTCTAGCCTTGGCTGACTGTATCATATATGATTCTGCCAAGATATACGTCTGTCACCCAGGAGCCAACATCTGGCTTCCTGCCAAGCATCTGCTGCTCTGGACATCGTCCTCCCTTCCCTTTCAATCTCGACCTGCATAGCCTTTGTTCTTTCCTTCTGTGCTACTTTCTTCAGGCTCAAATCAAGTCCCGTCGTCTCAAGATTTATCTATCGATCCTTTGTTTTCCTGTCCTTCAAACCCCTCATTTTTCTCATCCCTAGATTGATTTTATGATACATTCTCAGTTTTAAAAATCCTTTCTCATCTTCTAAAGTAAGTCTGAATTCTTAAATATTAAATATTATAGGGTCATTAAAGCCCCTTGTCATCCAAATGCCTTTCCAGTCCCTCTTTTTTTCTTCTAAAATCTAGGTGTCAACAAAGTAACGTCTGTCTTTGGGTGTGGTTATTGTTTATTTATGTCTATCCTTTTGCTATCACTCCTCATGGTTTAATAGTTTCTTCCAGGCACCTCCACTTGTCCAAAAATGGCCTCTGACTCCCCATTTCTCATTGCCAAATATTTCTTCAGCTAGACAAATGCGATTTTAGTCTCATGTTGGCTATAGACACTTGGCTATAGAACACACTTGGCTATAGACATCAAAACCTAGTTTGGATCAAAAAGTCAACTCATTAGAAGGCGTTGGCAATCATAACAAAAGTAGGAACTAAAGGAATCCAAACAGAAGTAGTGGACGACTACAGTAAAAATGCATTTCCTGGACCCAACAGGACAGTTGCACATGTGACACTCGTGACACATGTGATGACAGTGGGAATTACATGCATAAGACCTACACAAGTTCAAAGCAGACCAAAATCACTGCAGGGATCAGGGAAATGAGAAGTCCCACTCCTAGCTGAGGAGCTATTTGCAATTGGTAACTGCCCTGAGAGGAGGAGGAGAGGGGAGAAAGGAGGGGAGGGGAAGGGAGAGGAGGGGAAAAGAAGAGGAGAGGAAGTTTTCTTCAGCTTCCCATGCTCCAGTAGACAGAGGGCCATCACTTAGGCGTATAATGGCAGCAGTAAGTTGACTCTATGGGTTTAAAACAACAAAAAGAACACATGGAGTTGGGAGGAAAGGAATGGTGATGGTAAATGTAGAGGAGGAGTTGGAGGGGAGAGAACAGCGGATAGATTTGATCAAAACATTATATGCATGCATGGAGTTATCAATCAAAAAGAAAAAAAAAACTTCTGTGTCAAAGGCGGGGTGGTGTGATGGGTGAGAGCATTGCTCACAGTTCTGGGCTGACATTTTCTTACCAGAGACACGTTGATACAGGGCCCTCTGACCAGAAGAAGAAAGGCACAATGAAGACCTTTGATTAATACAGAGTTATCCGACGCCTGCTCCTAGGCTAGTGAGTGAAGCTTGTTTAGGGGACAGAAATATTATGATTGGCCCAGCTTTAGCACTTGCCTTCTGTCTTCTGGATGGACCGGAAAAGTTTTGGCTGATTACAGAAACAGCCATGTTCTCAGTCTTTCTGCTTTAAGAGTTTCTCCAATAGGAGGTGAAATCTGTTTTCCTCACCCTTGAATTTAGCTTGGCCCTGGCCTTCATTTTGGGGTAGATACAATGCGCTACACATGGTGCCTTTCTGGTTCTAAGCCCCCTTACTTAAACTCTCACCCTGCTCTTCAAGATGCTTCACCAACATGTAAACGAATTTGGGTTTGTCTGTTCCCTACTGAGAGATGTGTGGCCCAGTCTTTCTTGCCACCCCCCTTGATAACCAGTCAACTGACCAAACATAAGAAGCAGAGCTGAACAGTGACCTGTCATTGTCACCTATGTGTCCAGGTAGGGACCCAAAGAACCACCTGGGTAAGATCAGATTGCAGTACCAACCCATGATTACAGAAACCACGGAGGCTTTATGCCATAGCTCTCTGAATGTTTCATTACACAAAACTCTAAACAACACAAAGGCAAAAGTCCATATGACAGCTGCTCTCCTTACAAGCATAAAACAGAGAAGAAAACGATTTCCCAGGAAGAGGAAGGCTTCAGGGAAAGCCATGGAGGGCAGGAGCACTTCTTGGTGCTTAAGATGATGCTACTGAATTCTTTATTCTTTACAGATAGGCAGTGGACCCCCCAGAGCTGAGCCTGATCTACCTTATCTTCTTAGGGTTTAGTGGAGGCTCCTAGTGAATGTTAGATGGAGTTCATGGGATGTTATTCTCGATAACTCTAATTTGTGTGTGTATTAGCCTTAAGAATTTTATCACTGACTTTCCTACTTAGGATATTCTTTTTAAAAAAATCTTTGCATGTTACATAAAAATGTAAGTCTGATGCCACACCTCAGGGAGACTTTTGATAAAATTTCAGGGCTGGGCAGGATCACTGCACTTAAAGGTGGAATTGTAGCTGTGCACACGCTACGGTTTATATCTGACTTCTCCAGCAGAGATTCCAGTACATGGTCGGCTGGATCTGTTGCTTTTGGGCCCAAGGTGAGACTGGCTCTACATTATACTGTAGCAGAACAAAGCTGTTCATCTCATGGTGGCCAGGAAGCAAAAGGATGAGAAGCAGGGTGTGGGGACAAGATATGCTCTTCGAAGGCCCCAAGAGAGCTATGTCCTTCACTTCAGCGTGCTTCTATTTCCACATTCAGTTATAAAGTTCTCAATAATTATAAAGTCCTCAATAATTATAAAGTCCTCAATAATTATAAAGTCCTCAATAGTTATAAAGTCCTCAATAGGCTAATCTAGTGTTGAAGTTAGCACTCTCCTGATCTAGTCAACTCTCAGTTGAACCACCAGCTGTGGGCTAAACTTTCAACATACAGAGATCTTTCTATTCACTTTCTATTTCTGTCATTGCCCCTCCTCCTGATCAACCCCCCTCAATCCTTCCACCTTCCTCCTCTCAGAGGGTGGAGGCCCCTCTGGGTATCCCCTCACCCTGGCACATCAAGTCTCTATGAGGCTAGACTCATCCTCTCCCACTGAGGCCAGACAAGGCAGCCCAGTGGAACATATCCACAGACAGTTAACAGCTTTTGGGACAACCCCCACTCCAGTTGTTTGGGACCCGCATGAAGACCAAGCTGCACATCTTCTACATATGTGCAGCAGAGGTGAGACACACACTAGGTACAGCCCATGTATGTTTTTTTTATTGGATATTTTATATATTTACATTTCAAATGTTATCCCCTTTCAGTTTCCTCTCTGGAAACTCCCTATCTCATCCCCCTTCCCCTTGCTTCTATGAGGGTGCTCCCCCACCCACCCATCCACCCACTCACCTCCTTGCCCTGGCATTCCTTACACTGGGGAATTGAGACTTCACAGGACCAAGGGCCTCTACTCCCATTGATGTCAGACAATGCCATCCTCTGCTACATATGTGGCTGGAGTTATGATCACTTCATACTCTTTGGTTGGTGGTTTGGTCCTTGGGAGCTCTGGGACATTTGGTTGGTTGATGTTGCTGTTCTTCCTATGGGGTTGCAAACTCCTTTGGCTCCCTCAGTCCTTTCTCTAACTCCTCCACTGGGGCCCCCATGCTCAGTTCAATGGTTGGCTGTGAGCATCTACATCTGTATTGGTCAGGCTCTGGTCGAGACTCTCAGGAGACAGGTATAACAGGCTCCTGTCAGCAAGCATTTCTTGGCATTCTCAATTGTGTCTGGGCAGTCTCTGGATGGCCTTTCCTTCAGTCTCTGCTCTACATTTTGTCCCCATATTTTTTTTTTTTTAGAAAAGACCCATTCTAGGTTAAAAATTTGGAGATGAGTGGGTGGCCCCATCCTTCAACTGGGGGCCTTGCCTAACCTCTGGATATGGTCTTTACTGGCTCTCCCTCCTCTTTGTGAGGCATTTCAGGTAATCTCATCCCTGTTGGGTCCTGGGAGCGTCTTGCTTTCCTGGCATCTGGGACTTGCTGGTGACTATCCCCAGTTCCCCATTCCCCATTGCTACATACCTCTGTTTAAATTCCTGACCCTCTGTATATCATCCTTGTCTCCTCCCATACCTGATCCTGCCTCCCTTTCCCCTCCCCCTCCCCTCTTCCTCCCAAGTCCTTCCTACTCTCTACTCCCATGAGTATTTTGTTCCCCCTTCTAAGACAGACCGAAGCATCCACATTTTGGACTTCCTTCTTGAGCTTCATATGGTGTGCATTGTATCTTGGGTATTCCGAGCTTTTGGGCTAATATCCATTTATCAGTGAGTGCGTACTATGTGTGTTCTTTTTTATGACTAGGTTACCTCACTCAGAATGATATTTTCTAGTTTTGTCCATTTACCTAAGAATTTCATCAAGTCATTGTTTTTAATAGCTGAGTAATACTCCATTGTGTAGATGTACCACATTTTCTGTATCTATTCCTCTGTTGAAGGACATCTGGGTTCTTTCCAGCTTCTGGCTATTATAAATAAGGCTGCTATGAATATAGTGGAGCATGTCTCCTTGTTATATGTTGGAGCATCTTTTGGGTATATGCCCAGAAGTGGTATAACTGGAGAACTCAGGATGTTAGACTCAAGAGAACCAAATAACCCTATTAAAAAATAGGGTACAGAGCTAAACAGAGAATTCTCAACAGAGGAATATCAAATGGCTGAGAAGCACCTACAGAAATGTTCAACATCCTTAGTCATCAGGGAAATGCAAATCAAAATAATCCTGAGATTCCACCTCATACCAGTCTGAATGGCTAAGATCAAAAACTCAGGTGACAGCAAATGATGGCGAGGATGTGGAGAAAGATGAACACCCCACCATTGTTGGTGGGATTGCAGACTGGTACAACCATTCTGGAAAATAGTCTGGAGGTTCCTCAGAAAACTGGACACATTCTTTGGTTGGTGCATCCATCTCTGAGAGCCCCAAGGGTCCAGGTTATCTGACTCTGTTGGTCTTCCTGTGGAGTTCCTATCTCCTTCAGGGTCTGCACTCCTTCCCCCAACTCTTCCACAAGAGCCCTTAAAGTTCCATCTACTGTGGATCTGCATCCGTCCGAGTCAGCTGGACAACCACACTAGGCTCCTGTCTGCCACCATAGCCGAGTATCAGTAATAGCGCCAGGGACTGGTGCTTCACCATGGGATGCCTCTCAGGTTGGGCTGGTTAATGGTTGGCCATTCCCTCAGTCTCTGCTCCTTCCCTTGTCCTTGCATTTCTTGTAGACATGGTAAATTTTGGATTGAAAGACAGGGGTGGGGAGGTAGGGGGCATCTTGAGGACATGACAGAGACCTAGGATAGAGGAGTTTCCCAAGAATCAACGGGGGTGACTGTAGCTGTGACTCACAGCATTGGGGATGTGGAACCTGAAAAGGCCACTTCCTGTAGCCAGGCAGGAACCCCAGGGGAGTTAGAGGGAGACCAACATCTGACATTTTTGAAGACATTTTATATCCAAACTATAGGAGGAATTCTTACAGATGAGCATCCTGTATAGTCAGTCTCAAGTACCCATATTGCTATTGTTGCCTCGTTAACGGGAGAAATCGTTGCCCTTCAGAGGCATCATCACTTCAGATGGACCATGCGTTTTTTTCATCTTTTGAAAATGGCCCTGTGTAAAAAGCACTTGTCCTCTTTGCCTGGCCAGTAACAGCCTCAAGACTCACAGAAAAGCCTCTAAATTTATGATGTGCTTTCTATATTCCTAGTAAAAACGTCTATTTTTCCATGGAAAAGAATGAAGCTTCGGGTGAATCTTTTTTTTTTTTTCGGAGCTGAGGACCGAACCCAGGGCCTCGAGCTTGCTAGGCAAGCGCTCTACCACTGAGCTAAATCCCCAACCCCTTCGGGTGAGTCTTGAGTTACATGTGCAGTCCTGTCCCCATGTTAGCACTACAGAACACTCCTCTCTGATGACAATGGACCCAGAGCAATTTACCGAGCTAAGAACTGTGGCACACATCCCAAGCTGAGAGTCTGGAAGCAGGAGGACCACCATATTTCAAGGGTGGCCCAGCCTACATACTGAGTTTGAGGCCATTCTGGGCTTCAAAGGCTTTGTATCAAGAAAGAAAACACAAAAATAACACTAAAAAAAAACCCAAAAAAGAAAAACAAAATCAAGAAAACTAACCTAAGAACCACAACTACATCAAAACCAAAGCAAAAAAAACCCCAAAAAACAAAAAAACAAAAAAACAAAAAAAACTCAAACAATTTAACATAAAAAAACCAAAACCAAAAACCACCCCCCCAAACAACACTGTCTACAAACAAACAAAATCCTCTACCACAACAAGAAAAATGCATTGGATACTGAAGAACTTAAGGTAGACAGCATAGGTCTTGCTTCTCCATCATAGTGGGCGGGGCAAGGATAAAGATTGAAACAATGATGGCTGTGAGCGTGCTGCACAAAATATCAGATTTGCCCGATGTGTTCACACCCCGGATGCTTCTGTGATTTTCTTGTTCTGAGAGGGCTGCACGCTAGAGGCTGAGTTGGGGTAGACCCGTGCTCGTTTAGAATCCCTCCAAGTTACTTTCTAGACAGAGGTAATCTTAAGAATTGGGACCAAAGTTAGAGGTCAAAAAGGGCAGGAGAGACCCCTGCAGGATGGAAGGGGAGTCAATCTCGCCGATCCTTCTACAGGCAAGACCTCCCTAGAGGCAAAGTGTTTCCCTTTCAGTTCTGCCAGGTGTATCCGGAATGGCTTCTGGGTAAAGGGCGCGATGCCAACAGCTTTGCAAGTTTGTTGTGAGGATTAGAGAAAGCCCCAGTGTCTTCATAGTGCAAACAGCATGTTATTAAGAAGTATCATTTTTCTTTGCTTTGCTCTTTTTGTTCCCGGAAACAGAATCCAATTCAGCCAGTGCACATGTATTGAGTCTCCACTGGAATAATACTCCCCGGAATTGGGAGTACATGGAATCACTTCCCCTTCTGCTAAACCAGAATGAAAGCAGCTCAGACCCTTTGTTCTTAGAAGTTCAGGCTTTGTAAAATCAGAAGCTCTACTGGGTCTCTGCAGGAAGACGTAGCCAGAGGAGCCATTCTATTCCAAGGACCAAGGGGAGCAGTCAAGCACCCAGCACCATCAGACAGCTCTGGGCTTTCCATCACCGGGCTCCCGATCCATCCATAGTTGTCTTTTTTTTTTTTTTTTTAATCTGCATGACTAAGAGCTCAGTCATGTTGACCTTGTGGGCAGGAACACTAGGTAATTTGCATAAAGACTCACCAACACATTACTAAGAATGTCTGAAAAGTATACTGTTTCCTCAGCTTTCTGGGTGCTGATATGCCCATGTAAGCCCTCCATGTAGTTTCGAATCCCCTCTGGGCTGGACCTCTCTGGGCTGGCTGTGGTGAGACACATCAAACATCCCCTCAGCCTGCCTGGCTGACAGCCTCCTTCTCCTCCCTGCGCCTTCATCATCTCTGTCTCCTTTTGAAGAGTCTTTTTTCAACTCTCTCTTTTTCAAAAGATTACTTTGTCACAATTATTTTTTAAAAAAAGGTTTTGCGCCTGTAGGAAATATTAATAGACTATTATGAGGTCCTACAACTAATTTTTCCACACATATCATCTGTCTTTGCATGGTTATTAAACTTCAACAATATTTCATGCAATGCTTCCCTGCTAAATTAATTTGGACCCTTCTTTTCTAGCTTCTTCTTTTCTGTCCACAAGCTTTAAAATTAAATTGAATCTTCATAATTATAGCTTTTTGTTGTTCTTCTGCATATCTTTCTTCGTTTTTTTTTCAATTTCTCTATCAAAGGAGCAATAAAGACATAAAGAAGCAACATTAGAATCCTGAAATGCCCAAATGGTATGGAATTGGGTGGGTTTGAAGTTGAGAATCTTTGAGGGAGGAAAGGGAGGAGGGTGAAGACATTCAGACCTGGAATTTATATAAATTGGCCCTGGTTTAACCCAGGGCATCAAAAACAAATGACAATTGTTCTCACAATTGGGAGACTTCCATTGTTGCTATAGTTCCTTATTTGCTTAAAGTAAATACTTTATCTTTCTCTATACACCCGCACACACGTGTACACACACACACTCTCTCTCTCTCTCTCTCTCTCTCTCTCTCTCTCTCTCTCTCTTTCTCTCTCTCTCTCTTCCACTTGTGGCCAAATTTTTGTAAAATCACCTGTAAGACCTTAGGTGTCCAGGAATCCTCACTGTTGTACACACCTTCCAACTGGTGAGGATTGGGGTGAAGCTTTTTTGTTGGGTGTTGCGCGATTTGGGTACTAAACAAAGGAACATAAACCATGAAACAGTGAGGTGGTTGTCCTGGAAGGCTCTGAGAGCCAAGTCAAAAGCAAGTTAAAGTCCCCTAGGGACCGTGAGGGCTCACGTACAAACCTGAAGCCCTTCAGACCTCTTGTTCCCTCTTTGATTTCACTTCTGACCCTGTCCTCACTTTACCAGGTCTACCACAAGAATGGACATGGCCACACTGATGGCCATCTATTCCGTCTGATTGACCCAGCCCCATGCTGCCTGGTGTTACCACAGTTAGGGCTCAAGGGACAGAAGAAATGAACCATGATAAAGAACACTGGCTGCTCTTGCAGAGGACCTGAGGTCCCCTTTGAGGACCTGCATGGTGACTCACAACCATCTATAAGTCCGTCCCAAGGACTAGACTCACTGAGAACCAGGCATATATGTGGCGCACAGATCTCCAAGTAGGCAAAAACACTTATGCACATTAAATATGTAAATAAATGGGTAACAATGAATAAATAACTCCATTCATAAATGAATGCATGTTATCACATGGTAAAAATATTTTAAAAATAAATAGAAGGCTAGTGACCTTGACTAGCCTTTCCTCTGGTCCAAGATGGACAGAGCCCACCATTTCCTGGGTCCATCCTATCAGTCCTTGCCTGGAGTTTTCACAGATTCAGGACAGGGCTTCTCTTTCTATTTCCCCAGCCCAAACGCTGCATTCTTCAGTTAAGTTTTACAAGGGAGCTGGGTATCAGCAGACCTAGCGCTGGCATAGCTATCAATCAAGGTGCTTTGCACTCATCAAATAGTGTGTAATACACAGATGTGCTTTCCCAATACATCTATTCTTCCTCAATAGAGCTGTTTAACTAAAGGCCCTATGACTCCTATTATCACTGCTCCCCTGGGGTTCCCTGTAGCAAGGATAGAAAGGCTGGGCAGTCTCAGTGTTCGCTGTCATAATGTCAGAATACAGCCAGCTTCTTCATCCCATGAAACAAAGGTCATGCATCCAAATGGAGGCTGGTGTTAGAGTCGGACAAGATAAACTGGGGATCGTGTGTGTGTGTGTGTGTGTGTGTGTGTGTGTGTGTGTGTGTGTGTGTGTGTGTGTGTGTGTGTGGTGTGTGTGTGTGTGTGTGTGGTGTGTGTGTGTGTGTGTGTGTGTGTGTGTGTGTGTGTGTGTGTGTGTGTGTGTGTGTGTGGTGTGTGTGTGTGTGTGTGTGTGTGTGTGGTGTGTGGTGTGTGGTGTGTGTGTGTGGTGTGTGGTGTGTGTGTGTGGTGTGTGGTGTATGTGTGTGTGTGTGTGTGTGTGTGTGTGTGTGGAGTGTGTGTGTGTGTGGTATGTGTGGTATGTGTGGTGTATGTGGTGTGTGTGGTGTGTGTGTGTGTGTGTGTGTGTGTGTGTGTGTGTATTTGTGCAGAAATAGAACAGGGGTTTGAATCCCAGACCATTGTCCTGTTCACGTTTCACTGTGGCGGACTGAGTTTTATGCATGTTATCCATCAGGATAACACCAAGAAATCCTTCCCCATGAATGAAGGATTGAGGTGCTCAGAGAAGTGTGATCAAACATTTAACAAACATTTGAATCACTAAGAAATTGGGTTCAAATACAGGTTTTTGAAAGTTTTCCACGTTTGTGGAGCAAGATCCACTTTCCAGATCACAGAAAAAGAAGTTAGGGATGACCCAGTCCGTTATCCCCACAGGAGAAGCTGGAGCCCAGTGGGGAGTTCACGCGCTGGGTCTGAACGCTACTGAACACTGCTGTACTGTGCAGCGGCATTTGTTTTCATTAAATCGTCTCACTGGGGTTTGAATCCTAATGCTATTTTATTTCCAACTCTATGAAATCCATCATTCTTAATAATTCAGCCTTAGTGGTTTCATATTAGTAAAACACTAATTATTGAAAATGGTTGTAGCGCACTTAACAGTTGCCAAAGAAGTGAGACAATATTTTTTTTAAAAGAAGTTAGTTCTGAACAATTGCAGGCTGAGCTTTGGATGGCTTTACTCTCAAGAGAGCTCAGGAAAACTTTTAATTATCCAGTGAGCTTTTTCTTATGCTTGTGGGTTGCATATGGCTCTAACTGTCTTTGTTCCATCAATGAACAGAGTAATTCTTAAAGAAGTTTGCTATTCCTGTGGTGATGGCTGCTTGGCACACAAACTGTGGGTCACCTCGAAGCCAGTCTCTACAACCTCACAAACCCAGCAAGGGCCATGAGGCAGCCATAAAGCAGGGTGTCTGGATGATTGATCCTCAGATCAAGGAGAAGGAGGGGCCCAACTCTCGGCCCATCTGGTTGGTTGTGCTTTATGGTAGGAATCAGAGGTCTAGGTGTGGGCACTGGACTGAAAAGCAACGGGTTTAGTATAGTGAAGGGTCAGTACGGGGAGATCAATTACCAACAAATTGTTAACACATCTTCAACCCAGACCAGCATGTTTAAAAAGTTAATCATTTTGATGTGATGGGTCAGAATCAGGTGCCTCTTATGGCTTGTGTGGAAATGTACCCAGGAAGAGAACCTAGGCCCTACTCCTGAGAAGGTCATGTCCCCCCAAAGCAGGCCCTAAGCCACCTGAACTGAGGCAGTAGTGTGCTAAGTAACAACATCTAATACTACCATCTACTGAGTCTTTTGGCTACATTATTTCATTTAACAAAGACATGAATCGGTATGGGAAAGATAAGAAAACACATGGTCGGTAGTTTACTAATTAATTTAGAGAGCATTCCTAGGCTGCCCCTCCCCTCCCATCGCTGTAGAAATTGTAGCAAGTGTTGGAAGATGTAGAGATAAATGAGGCAAAGCTGACGTTTAGCATCAGGCAATGGGTAATTCTGATGGGAGACTTCAGCAGGGGGCTCATTCGTGTAGAAATGCAGTCAGCTTTACAGAAGTTGTGAGTATTGGGGAGGTCGAGTGCCCCATGAAATGAAGCAGTATTATGTACATATGAGGGCTTCTGGTGAACACCTGTTAACAACTCTCTGGGATCACATGGGGGATCTCGGAGCTGGGTAAGAAGACAGGTCGAGTTATAGCTTGACTCTGAAATGCCCCCAGAAGGTTCTTTGGGTGCTTGGTCCCAGCTGGTGGCACTATTTCGGGAGACTCTGGAAACTTTAGGAGGCACAGCTTATCTGGAGGAAGTAGATCATGGGAAGGGGCGGTAGAGGCATGCTATTCCTGGCTGCTTCCGGTTTCATTTCCTGGTTCTTGGTCCACTGTGATGTGAATGGTCGGTTTCTGCTACACCTTCAAACAGCAAGGAGCTGGGCAGCTTGGACACGCCCACTCTCCACACCAGGACGCACGGAAACCTTGTGAAGCTCTGAGACAAAACCTCCGGTTGCTTCTGGGAGATATCCCAGTGACTCAAAAATAACAAACACAGGATGGTTGAAGATACAGAACGTTTAAAAATCCTCACAGTGCAGCAAGGAGCTCCCTCTCTGTCTATCCCCACTGGTCTTCCTGACTCGTACTGCCTCCCCTCTTCCCTTCCCCTTTCCCGCCACGCTCCACTGTGACCCCAGCTAAAAGCCTATGAAGCTCAACTTCAATGGTAGGACTAGCGAGCCCTTGAGTAACGTCCACACACTCTAAGCTCCTGCAGACATATAAACGAATCTGTGCAACTCAGCGAGACAGGCAGATGGCGTTTCTACCTCCATACTATTCACAGGGTAACTGGGACCCAAGGGTGTGACTTGTCTCAGTCACAGGCAAGTGAAGAGAAGGGACTAGGCTTTGCAAACACACAACTGGGCTCGCTATTCATTCTCACCTAAATCTAAACATTAGTCTATAATCTGGCTGCAGCTTGCAGCCCTCCCTCCCATTACCAGTAACATTCACTTCCCTTCTCAGCAGGCAAACGGAGTTACCTAACAGCCCCTTGCTTCCTACCCTTTCTGCCTTGGCTTCTTTTTCTTCCAACCTGGAGTATCTCCCCCTTTTCGCCCCTGGATCTGTTTACACTTAATAGCCACTGAGATGCCACGCCCTCTGTAAAGACGGCCTTGATTTCTGAGTTGTGAAGAGGCTTTTCTTTCTTTAAATTTTCCTAATATCCTAAAATTCACCATGTTTCTTGGCATGTAAGGCAGACCTGCTTTATTCCTGCTCTATAGACTTCAGGAAGTCCTGGCTTCCCTGTTGCAGCCTCCACAGTTACCTGAACCAGTTCCTATCGCCTCCC
Source organism: Rattus rattus (assembly GCF_011064425.1). Lineage (NCBI taxonomy): Eukaryota > Metazoa > Chordata > Mammalia > Rodentia > Muridae > Rattus > Rattus rattus. The sequence goes on along the minus strand of NC_046161.1, from coordinate 91,497,556 downwards.
TAGTGACATTCTCATCTGGTCAGTACATGCACACACTGGCACTTAGGGCTAACAAGCAGGGTGGCCGGATGGCCTAGGTTACTGGTGGATATTTATGACTATCCTGATCTTGTGTTTAAAAAGCCCCTGGGGACTTTCCTCTGTAGAGTGGTCAGCCCTCACTCGTCATTATTATCGGGGCTGAATGAGTAATAGATTATTAGGTGTGAGGCAGCGGGCTGTGAAAGGTACCCTGATTCCTGATTCCTGGTCGAGATAGGTCAAATCCCCGGAGGACCATAAGGGATGGCAGGAGCATTCCCAGTCTCCCGGGAGAACAGGTCCCTCTCACGTAGCTACAACTCCCCACAGCCCCCTGTATAGAGGTTTGAAACAGATCAGTCATGTAGGGCAACACACCAATTCCTTCCTCCACAGGTGAGGACGTGACCACAGGTTACATAGGCTCAAAACAATGCCCCAAACCCCTTCTCCACAGGTGAGGACATGACAGGTCATGTAGGCTCAAGACAGTCAGTCATGTAGAGGCAAGACCACGCCCCCAAATATGTAGATGAGATCATCCCAAGCTCTGAACCAATAGGAAGCCAGACACTGACCCATCCAGAAACTGTATTTAAGAATCCTATTCAGAAGGATTAACGGTGTGCAGGAATTACTCCATTGTCTGAGAGCTTCTGTCATAAGAACTGTAACACTGCTGCTTGGGGAAGAGATCTGCTCTCCCGAAATCGCCGCCAGAAACCCCCATGCACCCCTCACTGGCTAGTCAGTCCTCTGCTGGCTCAGCACTACCTCATGTCCTGTGGTGGCAGTGGAGGTGGCAGAAAGCTGTTCCTCCTCCCTGCCCAAGTTCTCTCCCCTTTACCCGAACCCAAGCACTTAGCTGGACCAGCGATCTCCGTGGGAAGCCTCCAGCACAGAGGCCCACATCGTCACGTCCTTACCTGTGGAGGGGAGGATTGAGGTGGTGTCCTACATGATGGATATGTCGCAAACCTCTCTACGGGGCTGTGGAGCTGTAGATATGTGAGAAACCTGATCTACTGGGCGACTGGGAATGTTCCTGCTGTCCCTTAGGGTCCCATGGGGATTTACCTGTCTTGACCAGGAATCAGGGTCCCTTTCACAGCCTGCTGCCCCACAATTAGGATTGAACAATTGATCGTGTAAAGACTCGCTTGGATTTCAGTAATAGTGCTCTCCAACTGAAAGCCCATGTGGTGGGGTATCCACCGGTCCAGCTCTTACCAATCTTACCAAGTGTTAACTGTTTTTGTTCGTAAATCCATTCTGTAACAGTTGTGCTTAATAATGTCACCATGCAACTGAATTAAGTGTTACATAAACTGATGATAAGTGTGAAAGGAGGAACTGGAGCTTCTTTGAACATTAAATTGAATGCTTTGGATGTGCTAAAGGTGAGTCACTGTTGAATTGGATGTTAGGAAAATCATTCAGAAAGACTGGAGTAAAATCATAAACATCTAGAAAATTTCTGTAAGTAGATTACTTTAAAAGTCGCTGTAAGTAACCCAGAGGCCTGCTTGCTGCCATATGGTAGGGGCTGGTGGAAGATAGCCAGGGGATCACCCACACCAGGCAGGCTCTCTACAGTATGTGGTGGAGAGACGGGAGAGAAAGAGAAAGTCTGTGCGCTATGAAACAGGGAGAACTGGAGACGCACAGGCGGTGAGGAACAGCCTGATGTGAGTAGCCAAAGACCATGCTGAGGTCCTGCTGGACAGCCACTGAAGGCCATTTCATTTCTAGGTTTGAGGCTCTGAAGCAGCAGCAGGGGTTTATTGATGTCCATGGGCCATGCTAGGCCATGTTGATGTTTGAGGGCTGAGTTAGGCTGGCCCTGTCCTATGCCCAGGCAGTGTAGGAGAGCTGGTTCTGGGGGGCATGGGTATGGGTGACCAACTCAGCTATCCCTGAGGCCCAGATCCAGGGCTTTGAGTTGGCCCACCCCAACACCTATCCCATCTATGAACTGCTGTGGGAGCATGGGAAAGGGCTAGTCCTGGAGATCCAAAGCTGCAGGATATCTGAGAGGAACTCTAGTGAGAATTCAGTACTGATGCTGTAGCAGAAGCCAGAGGCCTTGACCAGACCATTGACTTGCTGTGAAATAGGAAGTAAAGCTATTTGGGCAAAAAGGCATACCATGTCACTGTGTGATACACCACAGCTTTCCACGATGATTTTTAAAATTTATTTATTTATTTATTTATTTCGGTAGGGGAGGTTACAAAGGTAGGGGACAGATATGGAGGGACTGGGAGATGAGTAGGGTTGGGGTAGCTGATGTGAAATTCGCAAAGAGCCAGAAAAGAATTAAAAAAAATATTAACCCGCACCAAAAAAACAAAATAGTGCATTGTTTTCACTCATATGTAAATGCCAGATTTGAAACTTTAGACTTGTGTGCTTTATTTGGAATACCCATTAAAGTTGGAAAACTATGGAGAGGCTGTCAGGAGGGGTCAGGAAGAATACAGTGATATCAAAGGGGAAACAGGAATGACGGACTGAGCAGAGTAGGGCATGGGAGGGCAGGGGAAGGTACAGAACATGGGGGGAGGGCTCACTAACACTAAAGAGCTCTTGAGAAGCCATGTGGGAAACCCACCATTGTAGACTCCTCCTAAAACATACACACACACACACACACACACACACACACACACACACACACACACCAAGTACATACCACATGCTAGCAAACAATAGTGCCAGTACCAGTAATGGGTTGCATCTTTTGAGTTGTTGGCCAGTAGGTTTCCATAGATCCTCCCACACTCCAGCCTATGCCATTGCTCTTGGTTACCTTCTGTCCTGTTTGGATTTCTTTTAAACGTGACACAAACCTAGACATAGTTGGGAAGAGAATCCCTAACTGAGAAAATGCCTTCATCCAGATGGCCTACAGCCAAGTCTGAGGAGCATTTCTGGATTAATGATTGATGTGTATGAGATGAGCCCCATGGGAGAGGGTGCCACTCCTGGGCAGATGGTCCTGTGGTGGCTAAGAAAGCAGGCTGAGAAACTCACGAGGGAAAAATCCACTGAGCAGCATTCTTCTGTGGTCTCTGCTTCAACTCCTGCCCTAACTTCCTTCAGTAGGACTGACCTGAGAATTGTAAGCTGAAACACACCATTTCCTCCACAGTTTGCTTTTGGTCATGGTGTTACATCAAATACAAACCCTAACTAAGACACACTCCAGAAACTGACGTTAAGACCCTATCCTAAGGTACACTGAGTCATAAAACAAGGAGGAATCTTGAGTGCACAGACCTAGAAGCATCATCCGTAGTGGTTGGCTTTGATAGCGCTGGGAGGTGCGATGCAGGCTGCTGCAGGAGAAGAGTAATCACGACTCTTACCTGGTTTTGAACAAAGGGTGCCCGTTGGTACAATATTGGCATGAATATGCTGGGTGCTATTAACCACTCTCTGCTTGGGTCTAAGCCATCTTCATGAGATATAACCAATTCTTGGTACTATTATTGGGTCAAGAACCTGTGGCTAGGTATGCCATATGCCTTTAGGGACCATATGCCCTTAGAAACTCACCATTATTACTCTGCTAAATAAACAGACTATCAAAAGGACTCATAATGACCTGTATCTATACCTATAGATAGTATGGAAAAAATAAATTCATGTTTTCCTCCTGATCACTTATTTCCCAACTGCATCGACTCTGAGATTAATCGTTTATTATTAAGTGCTGTTGTCATAAGCTTTAGTTCATTCCTTGACTAGCTCGGAACTTATCCATTCAAACTATTCTATGTCTTTCAAATGGCTAGTTACCTCTCCTCACCTTCATGCCTCCAAGGCCAAGGCAGATCTCCTCTTTATTCTAATTTCAGTTCAGCTACCTGCTGATTTACACTCATCTCCTCCCTGTTATCTCCCAACACCTCCCTCAGGGTCTCCCTTAGCCACTCCCTCGAATATCTCCCACCATCTGTGTGACTTCTTTTTAGTCTCTCACTATTTCCCAGAATCCTCTCTTCCTGCCAGTGTCCCGTCTCCTATTTCTCAGCCTCAGCTCATTGGCCATCGGCTTTTTATTGACAGATATTGTTAATAAGCGATTCGCTCGACACAGTGTATCTCTCAACCCTCATTAGAGAAGCTTCGTGCAGCACATGGCACAACAACTAGTCAAGGTGCAGAAAATAGGGCACTGTGGAATGCTCCTTCATAAATGGGGCATTTGTCCCAGTTCCCAACACTCTTCCAAAGCTCAGGGTTGGATGACTACAAGGAGTTTCTTTTTTCCCCCAGAAACAAATGGGTGGGCACACATACACACTCGCAGCAATTGAAGACCTGTACAAGCTCAAGCCAGGCAAGAATCCCAGTATGGAGAAGACGAAGGTAGGCACAAAATCCAACCCCTAGCAGAGGAGCGTTTGATAGCTGCTGGGAGGCAGAGAGCCACTTTTCTTCACGGGTAAGAGCCCTGGTAAGTAACCACACTCTAGGGCAGGTCCTACATTTAAGAGTATTTGGGTAGCAAAAATTGGATTTTATGGGTTCACAAAGGAGGGACTGTGACGTTGAGTGGGTAGAAAGGTGGGAATGGAGCTGGGAGGAGGTTGGGGAAGGGGGATATGATCAAAAATGCATTGTATGAAATTCTCAACGAATAAAATTAACACTTGAAATAGTTACAGTTTTCATGGGCTTCTAGGTAACCGCCGGCTCCAGTCTGTAGGACGCTGGTGTTAGAAGCGCTTTGGTAACTACTTCACTTTGTGAGCGAGCAGAGCGTGGGCCTAGAGTAGGTACGGAAAGAACCACTGGCTCCTTGTTTTCTCCCGGCCTCACCTTTCCACGCCCAAACTGCTTCCTGAGAATCCCTCACACTGTCTGCCTGAGAGCTGCTCTTTCCGGCTTTGGGAGTTACCCTGCTCAGACACCAGACATTTTAGGGTTGAGTGCAGGAGAGCTTATGATTCAGAAGGCAACGCCTCCTTCTGTGATAGCTGTGTTGAGACAGCTCAACTTCCTCGCTCTACCCCTGACGCACTGCTGGCATGTTCCAGGCTTTCCCAGCATTCCCAGTTGCTCATAAAGGTAAAACTTGATAATGTTTGCTAATACAGCCTATGTCAGCTGCATGCTCATCTATGCCCCAGTCATCTCCCAGGGGAACCACTTGTCTTCTACCAGGGCGAGCCTCTGGCAGAATGGGTATTAAGATATCACCTTAGTTTGTTTGGGCTACTCTAACAAAATACCCAAGGCTAGTCAATTTAGGAAGGGAATGTCTTTTCCTAATAATTCTGGAGGTTGGGAAGTCCATGATGAATGGGGCAGCAGGTTGGACATCTGGCCTCAGTCACTGTTTCTCAGATGTCACCTTGAAACTGGTGTCCTCATACTGCGGAAGGCAGAAGGGTAAACAACCTAAGCCAATTCTCTCAGGCCCTCTCATAAGAGATTAATCTACCCCAAAGGGCAGTGCCATCATTAATCACTCCTCTGAAGATCTGATTTCTTAACACTAGAATAGTGGAGATTAAGCTCTCATATAAATTTTGGAGAGAAATATCTGTATAGCAGATATAGACCCAAGCCCTGGGCCTGAGGGCAACACCTCTCACACAGGCTGTGTAAGAGAGAAAAAGTACAGATGTGATACAAGCAAGGCACATAAATGTACTCAATCCAAGTTAAAAACATAGCTCATTTAGTTGAGGTTAGAATAAAATATTTAGATTTTGAAGTCATCAGCATGTCACCATTTTAACTATTACCAGACCAGTCACTACCTGCCAGAATATAATATTTTAAAAATTTAATATCTAGGTATTCTTCTTATACTTTTTGGGTGGGGTGGGGTGGGAATTTGAACCATGAAAATCAAGCTTCGGGTGCAGGGTAAAGTTAGTGGGGGACTTTTTTCTCTTTCTCTCTGCCTGAAGAGGGGGCTGTTCTCCTGAGAGAGTCCTCACAGGCCCACTTCAGCGTGACCATGGCTAAGAGGCAGTAGAGTTGTAGGCTTTGGCTAAGGCTCCCAGGCTCCTGACGTTAGACCAGAATCTATAGGCCCCAAACCCTCTCTGAGCTTTAATAACCTCCTCTAATGAAATTTCCCAAGCTTCCGCTATTAATAAGAATGTCTGAAAGCCTCGCACTTGCTGTTTGCCAGCTCACCCCTACCTTCTACTGAGCAGAGTTTAGACTGTATTCCAGGACCGGCACGAGGCCCCAGGCGTCACGCCAGACCTGACGCGGTCTGTAGATTCATGTGAGCAGCAGCAGCTGTCTGGGAAGTTATCCAATACTCCATCAAACCCCAACAACTGTCCTGGGATAGCTGGGTTGACTGGACCTGTCTGTCGCAGCCAAGAGAAGCTTTCTCCACCTCCCACTTGTGGTTAATCCCCCAGAGCCATAGTTCAGGCCAATGATGAGCAGGCAACATCCGGGCTGGGCATGGGAAGGTGAGCAAACACGGCCTGCTGCCCTGCCTTTCTTCCCCCCTTGGGCAAATTTGGTTTCTCGGAATTAATTATTCAACAGGAGATGACAGCCGGTGTGTTACAGGACTGCTGGAGGAGAGAATAAAGAGGCACATTGGACACAGCAGCTGCGCCTCCCAGACCCTGAAATTTAAGATCTTTATAAATGATCTGTTAAAACTATAGTGACGATAAGCTTATGAATCATGATCTATATTAATCAGGGCTGCTGATATGGAAAGATTAATTGAAACGTGCAGTTCTACACAAATGATAAAGTGGTAACAATTTAATATCAGACAAGAAGAGTGAAGAAATTACACTCCAAGCTTCATGCATCATTACTATGGATATTAATATTTTACCCAGCGCAACAGCATCGGGAATCATAATGAAAACCGGTAAGTGGTGCCCAGACATGATTAAATACAACAGTCTTTAGGAGCTGTTTGGTGGCGGCAGTTGGGCCATATTTCACTCCGAGGCTGGTGATTCCAATGATAGAGTCTAGACGAGGGTGATTAAAAATGGTTCCTCCTAAAGCCTGTTAACCTTTTACTACTAAAATGAATTTCTTTGATTTTTAAATTATGTTGTTCTCTTTGCTCTTTTCAAAACCGAACTTGATCTCAAGCCTTGACAGGATGCTGGGCCCTGGCTACAGTGACAGTCGTGATGAAATTCCTCCCCTTTACAATCTTTTGCCTCAGGGGTGTGGCATCAGCTTGGATGTGGAGAATGGTGGGTCATTGTCTACCTTGAACCAGGGATGGGTGGAATAAGTAAGTCAGGGCCCAGGGAAGTTCCCAACGGATGAGAAGTTGATACCATTGACTTCCGCAGCCAACCTCATCAGGATGGAGATGGAAATAACTATTCTGAGATACACATCCCATGGTCTAGTTAATTCAGTTAGCAAGCAAACAAACAATGCGTCCACACGCAGGCAAAGCAAGAATATGCACCACTGAGCATATGTACCAGGACGAAGAGATGAGAACCCTAGTCAGTGCAATGGCTTCAAAAATGAAGGCAGAGAGAGCTGAGAAGGACATCTTTGCCAGGTTTATTTCTTTGAGCCTGTGACCACTTTTATCATCAGTTAAAACAAGGACAGTGTGTGTTTGCTGTAATGAGGTCATATCTGGGGTAATAAGATGTTTGGTCTGTTCTCTTGGGGACATTGTACCTCTCTGACATGTTCTAGCTTCTTAGGTCACTGTAGCTGTGGTTCTCAAATTTTAATATGCACCAATATAGACCGGATGGAGAAGTGCTGGGTTGGTTTGTTTTTGTGAATTTGATGTAGCCTTGATACCCCGGGGGAAGAGGCAATCTCAACTGAGGGGTTGCTCCCACAGATTGGCCTGTGGTATTATCTGTGGAGCATTTTCTCAATTGCTGATTGGTGTGGGAGGGCACGGGCCCGTGTAGGTGGTGCCAGCCTTGGGCAGGTGTGTCTGGGCTGTGTAAGATCAAGCCGTGGAGAGAAAAGTCAGTAAGCAGTCTTCCTCCATGGCCTTTGCTTCAGTTCTGCCTCTGGGTTCTTGCATTGAATTCCATCCAGCCACCATCCCTCTCCTCTATCCAGTGTGAGACCGCATGGGTGTCTTAGATGCTCTTGGCCATTTGTGCTCTGGGGAGGGATTTCAGTCAGTGGAAGGATGCTAAGCTTACAGCTCTCACGTCTCCACTTGCTTGCTTAACAATTCTACGTTGTTTGTTTTCCCAAAGCTAAAAACACTCATGTCATATACTTTGTCCGATTTAAAGTGCCTTATGGTAGAAGATTAAATGTTGTCACAAATAACACCTATGGGGCTAGAGAGGTGGTTCAGCAGCTAAGAGCATATGAGCTCTTGCAGAGGACCAGAGTTTAGCTCCCAGCACCCAGTCACACAGATCACGACTGCCTGTAACTCCTCTATCTCCTCTGGCTTCCTGCCACCTTCTTTTGGCCTCTTGGATATCTCAACCCTTGAGAGCGTGTGTGTGTGTATGTGTGTGTGTGTGTGTGTGTGTGTGTGTGTGTGTGTGGTGTAAGCCCAGGTTGATATCAGAAATCTTCTTCAATTAACATTTTCACCTTATTCTTTGAGTCAGGGTCTCTCTGTCTCTGTCAAACCTAGACCACGCTGACGGGATAGTGCTCTGGGAGCTTCTGTCTTTTCTTTAGATGTTGGAATTTCAGATAACCACACCCAGGCAGCATTTCTATAGGTTCTGAGAATCTGAACTCTGGTCCTTCTGCTTGTGCAACGTGGATTTTAAACTATTGAGTTATTTCCTTAATCCAGTATTTATTTTGCAGGTCACCTCATCCTGACTTCTTAATTAAAGCCAACCTCCATCACAATTTACTCTGTAAGACTGTTCTATCTCATCAATGGCATCACTTCCTGAAATTATCTATATATTTTCTTATATGTTTATTGTTTACCTCCCACTAAAACGAAAATCCTACGGGACACAATCCATGTTTGATTTGGTTACTATGTTTGTTGGGGTCAGAATAGTGTGATTTTAATGGTCAGTTGTGATGGTCAAGTTGACAGGAGCTAGAACCGTGTGGTAGCCAGCTCTCTCTGGGCATGTCTGTAGGGGGGTTATCTTGACTGTGCTAACCTAGGAGGGAAGTCTTGCTAACTGCAGGTGAAATGAGATGAACACTAGCAAGCATGCATCCCGACTATGACTGAAATCGCCCACTTCTGGCTGCTGTGACTTCTCCACCATGATAGATGTAACCCGGCACTGAGCGCCAAAATAAACCCAGCAACAGGAAAAGAAACTGAGGCAGCATGAATAAATATGGGGTAGTACATGAGAAAGAAGGCAAGTTCAGAATGTATGTTCTCATGGTGTCTGATGAGGATGCATCATAATGAGAACAAAGTCTTGCTGTGGTGGGAATGACTCTGCCTTGCGGTTTCTGGAGTCTGGTTTGCTTAGACATTTGGGCTCAGGACTTAGACAGCCTTGTAGCAAGATGAGTAGGAACACAGCTTTGAGACTTAGAATATTTTGACTTTGTTTCTCGACTTTTTAAATTCTGCATGACTACTATGAATCTTAGATTCCTCTTCTGAGAAAGTAATTTTTTTAGCTAGGGTTTCCATTGTTGTGAAGAGACACCATGACCAAGGCAATTCTTATAAAGGACAACATTTAATTGGGGCTGGTTTACAGATTCAGAGGTTCAGTCCATTTTCATCAAAGCTGGAAGCCACCAGGCTCTACTGCATTCCTATTTATCCTCTTTTCCTCTGTTGTTTTCTCACCTTTCCTCCAATCCACTGAATCTATCAGATACGTAAACTATTGACAATGTTAAGCCCATATGGTGAGTTCTTTGGCTCTTTCTTGGTTAAATTCTATAATTTTTGTTTGCTGCTGTTCATTATAATAATCTTCAACTCTGTGAAGAAAACACCTTGTTTAGTATCTCCTTAATTCTAGTAAACATAGTTATTTTAAAATCTGTCTGGTGCTGCATTTCATTTGGCACAGGAAGAGCTGAGAATTCTGCATCTTAAACAGAAGGCACCTAGGAGAAGACTGTCTCCCAGGCAGCTAGGAGGAAGGTCTTAAAGCCCACCCAACAGTGACACACTTCCTCCAACAAGGCCACACTACTCCAATAAGGCCACAGCTCCTATAGTGCTACCCCCTGGGCCAAGCATACTCAAACCACCACAGTAATATATTGACTTGTTTTCACACACACACACACACACACACACACACACACACACACACACACACACACACACACACACAGAGAGAGAGAGAGAGAGAGAGAGAGAGAGAGAGAGAGAGAATGTGGTACAGGGTTTGACCCTTTTTAACAGGGCCAAAGAGGAAAAGAGGAAAAATAGGAATGCAGTAGAGATTGCAAGAGAAGCAGGAAACAGTGCAGGCAGAGGGTGGGGGAGGGGTGGTCGGGGGAGGGGTGGGGGAGAAGCAGTGAGGACAGAGAGCAACTGTGATTCACACCATTGCAGATTTAAAATGGCTGCATGGCCCCATCCTTAACCCAGAAGCTATCGATGCTTACAGAGGAAAACAAAAATCAGTTGTCTTCAATGGCGTCTCACCGAGTATCCCAACCACATGTATAAGGCCAGGCCCTGCATCTGTCAGTAGATGGCCATCACAAAACAAAATCAAAGGTTTTGGCATTCCTCCTCTTTCTCTTCCTCTTCATCCTTTTCCTCTTTCTCCTCTTCTTCCTCTTCCTCCTCCTCTTCCTCTTCACCCTTCTACTCCTCTTCTTCCTCTTCTTCCTCTTCCTCCTTCTCTTTTTCCTCCTCCTCTTCTTCCTCCTCCCCCTCCCCTTCCTCCTCCTCTTTCCGTTTTAATCTTAGAGGTCCTTTGCTTATGACTTCTGGTTTTGTGTTTTTATGGGATTTCTATGTGTCTCTGCATCTATATGCTCCTATGATTTTCTTTGGCTCTTTTTGTCCTGTTTGTTTTATCCTGTTCTGGTTGTTGTTATTGTTGTTATTATTGTTTCTAAATGTCTGTTTTCTAATGAGAGAGCAAGAGAGGGGGGCAGTATTTGGGTAAAAGTAAGGAGGATTTGGGGGAAGGATCTTGGGGAGGAGAAACTGTAATCAGAATATATTACATGAAAACAACTATTTCCAACTACCAAAAAAAAGTCTCATAGACCCTGAGTGCAGGAAAATCCAGACCCACAGAAAACCCGCTTAAAACCCTAATTCAATTACACAGACTACCCTAGGAAAAGGTGGCAGGATATTTTTAAAAAGGATGAAAGTTAGGTCGACAGCCAACCATTTAATAGAAATACGTTCGATATTTCAGTATATGAAAGACAATCAATACTAACCTAGAATTTTATATCTAGTAAAATATCTTTCAATAGTGAAAGGAAAAGAATGCTATTGTTTGAAGGAAAAAGAATCAAGTCTATGACTGCAAGACCCTGATCTTGTCTGATGCAGTCAAAAGAAAAAAAATCTGAGAAATTTGTTATGAGAAACTCTGCTGTAAAATGGGAAAGAAAGTTGTCTTAGAGGGAGGCATGGAGATAAAGGAATAATGGAGCACACTGAAAATGCTGTAGGTCAATAGAAACTAACACTGACTATTAAATAATTACAACTCGTTATTATATTTAAAGGATAGAGGTGATTAGAGTGCACAGCGGCAATGGTATGTTAGGAAGGTATGCAAATGGGACTGAAGAATTTTAATGACCTTGTATTGCCTAGGAAGAGAGCATAATGCCTATTAATATCAGACACTTCAGACCTAAGGATGCATCAGGTGACTTCTAGTGCTACCATTATCATAAGAAAGCCACCTATAATTTCCAGCATGATAATGGGAAATGGAATCATAAAATAAAACAGAAGCTATTTTTTTAAAGGCGGAAATGGATAGAAAAATGAACAGGTATGATAAATTTAACCCGGACATATCAGTAATTGCATTAAAATCAATTAGCTAATTGGGTTTTTTTTTTAATTGAAAGCACTCAAACTGAATAAAAAGTGAGAGTCATCTATGTTCTGTTTAGAAAAGACATGTGTAGAATAAAAAAAGTTGAAGGTGAAAGAGGAAGCTCGAGCCAAAAGAACGTCGATGTGATTACATTAGCATTGCAAAGAGTGGATGAACCTTAAGACAAATCACCAATGGAGCCAACGAACACTGTAGGATAATAAAACACAATGGACGATTATGTCATACTTGAATAACTCATCTCTAAAAGCAGACAAAATTTGAATAAAGTTTTAAGAACTATGAACGTGTGTAGTCACCATCCTATCCGCTTCTTAGGATTGGATGTGCTTTTAAAGCATCCAAAGGAATGTTTGTAAAACTTGACCATACTTTGGACCATAAAGCAAAACTTAATAAATTTTAAAGTACTGACTAAATCAGTTTTATGATAACAAAGAATTAAGCTCAAAATTAATTTAAAAAAAAACTGTGCCTAGAAAACCCACAACTGTCTCAAGGATAACTCGCTTTTATTTTGTAGAGTTAAGTAATATATTTCTAAATAATTCCTAGATAATAAAATTTTAGTAGAACATGAATATTCTCATTAAAAAATAAGAAAGCTCTCAAATCAATGACTTGACCTTACACTGAAGAAACCAAAGAACAAGAAGCAGAGGAAACTCAGTATAAAGAAAGGGAATAGGAATTAATAAACAGAACAGGAAATAAAGTCAGTGAACGCAAAGGCTGATCTGTCAGGGCTGGAGAGGCAGTCCGGTGGGCAGAATGCTCACTCAGTGTGCATGGAGACCTGGGTTCAATCCCTAGCACCACATAAACCAGATGTGGTGGCTCAGACCTAAAATCCTGGCACTGATGAGGTGAAGTCAGGAGACTCAGAAGCTCAGAGTCATCCTCAGATGCACAGGGAATTTGAGGACAGTCTGGAGAGGCTTATACTTTATAGAAATCCTTTTATTTCACAAACATTAGGCTAACCAAGAGTCGGGGGACTCAAATCACTACAATCGGGAATGAGTTATTATGAAATATATATATGTCAATAAAATTATAATGGACTGCTGTGAACTTTAATTTATATAATGTTATGAGAGATAAATTTCTAGATGACATTGATGACTAAAATGGACATAAGAAGAAATAGAAATTCTCTAAATAGACTAGCAACAAATGAAATTACAGTTCCATTAGATAACAAAGAACATAATAGGAATAATTTAACAAAAAAGGTGTATAACATACTCTGAAAACAATACAATCACTATTAAAAGCTAATTAAATAAGACTATGTAAAAGCATCTCATGTTTATGGATTGGAAGATGCCAAATGCTAATATTCATCAATACTTATGCATATTAGAAGCAGAGAAAACTCAGTGCAGAGTAAGAGATCAGAAATTTTATCTGGCTTCTTTGCAGAAATACATAAGCTTATTTTAAAATTCACATAGAAATTTAAGGGTTTTTAAACTAATCAAAAATTATTGTCAATGTATAAACTTCAGGAAAACCATACTGCCTTGTTTCAAGTCACACTAATAATATAGTAACCAAAAGAAGATAATACTGGCATAGAAGAAACATATCAATAAATGGAGTAAAAGTGAGAGGCCAATAAAAAAAGTCAAATAAATATGGACCATTGGTTTTCAATATGAGTGTTTAAACAATTCTTTGGGAGAAAGAATCAATAAACATTGATTCAATAATTATGTATTAACATGTAAAAGAACAAAGTTGTATCACTTCTTCATACCAGATACAAAGTCAGGTAAAAGGGATCAAAGATTTAAATATAAAAACCAAAGAAATGATAGAGGTAAAGATTTATGACTTTGGAACTGGTAATATTTTCTTAGTTATGAAAACAGAGACACAAATAACCAAGAAAAAAAGGTAAATTTAACTACATGATCATGGCACAAAGGTGTATTAAATAGGGTTCTCTAGAAGAACATAACCCATAGAGAGTAAACTTGATGTAAAAAAGTGTTTATTGGGTTGGATTAATGATAGAGAAACCTGACCATGGCGATCTGAGTAGAGATCCCAGCAGCTGTATGAAGCGCCATGACTTGGCAGTACCAGTCCAGTGCTAAAGATCTAGAAGATTCCTGGGAAACTGCTGGTATTCATCTCACACTGGAAGCTGAAGTTGGATGTCAGCAAAGGATAGAGGTCACAGCAACAGCAACAGAGAGGAGGGAAAATGCAACGTTAGGCCTACTTCCTTAGGATGAAGTTAAGGCAGGCAGGCAACAGTGCTTTTCCCACAGACTTTTTTACAGTTCTGTTGCCGCTCAGTCTGAATGCAAGAGATTCTACTCGCCCTCCCCCCCAACCCCCAGTTAATCATTCTGAACCACAACCACAAGCATGGCATGAGAACCCTAAGGGTATATATAGTAGTGACATGCATACCTTGGCAGTAAACAACAGCTCCAATTGAACCCAAGACCCAAGCTAAGAAGCTGAAAACCATGTCTGATACTGGAAACCTTGTTAACCACTCAGTGCTAGTGAAATTGTGGTCATCAGAGGATAATCTTTAACCACCACTTTACTAAACTAGCATGATTCCTAACCATATATAAATATTTGTTCTTATACCCACAGATAAGTATAATCCTCACCCATCAGCAGGGGAACCTCTCTTTAGAGCAGATGGATACTACTACAAAAACCTACAAGTAGTCAAAATGGAGAGTTGTGAAGCCCCGTCCAAACCATCCTACAAAACTCTGCTGCACTCAAGTCTCAGGGAGCATTGTGGAGGAGTGGGCAGGAAGATTATTCTAGCCAGGGGACCAGCGAGTTTACTGCGAGGTTGTGTTTCCTAGTAATATCAGAAGAGGTAAGAGGTAAAATTCAGTATTTGGAGGTAGAATAATTCCTTACCTAAAATCCCAAGAGAAACAAACAAAATTCAGTTGGACTATTGATACAGTTCAGTAAGGAACCTGGTTATAAAAGCAACATGTGAAACCAGCAGCTTTATTATAAATTAGCCATCATGACACAGACAAAGCATTTCACAAAGAAAGGCATTACATACAGCACCAACATATGCAGCTGTAGTCATAATGGAAAATACACAGGATTCACATACAAGAGAATAAAATTTACTGGGAAAAAAACCCCACAAAAATAGGTGATAGTGGTTTGGAAGTAAAAGACTTGAAGTTTTAAGGATAATAATTATTCAGAAACTTAATTGGTAAATAAATGTCAATCAAGGATTATTATAAAAAGTATCCAAGGAGAAGATGTACATGAGAGGAAAGGAAATTTGAGAAGAAGAACAATGAAGGGGCATTGGCCTGCCACATGTTGACACGTTTCATTATGTCACAACTATTTAAACACTTGTATTGACATTAAAGTATACGTTAAATAGAATAATCCAAGGACAAATCGAGGGACGCTGTCGTTAAGTACTTTTTCCACTTCTTCTGCGAGCTTCACATTGAACTTGACTCCTTTGTCAGCAGCAGGAAGAAACAGTAATTCAAGTGGAATGACATTGCCACCGTCCCTGATCAGTGCACACCATCGTCGGGGAATCAGCTCTGTTGTTTGTAGAAGTGCTGCTGGAGACCAGACGAGAAAATCTCCAAGTTCAAAGTCCCGACCAAAGCAAATCTTGACCGGGAAGACAGAAAGAATGTCACTGCCTCAGACTATCAAAGCTCAGCAAAGTCCACCCAGGCGTAAGTTCTCTGTTTACTCTTAACCACGGTACCCGGATGTAGAGCTGTCAGCTCCTTCAGCACCATGTCTGCCTGCACGCTGCCGTGCTTTTCGACATGCTGAGAATGGACTAAACCTATGAACCTATAAGTCAGCCCTCAAGCAAAAGTGACCAAAGCCTGTGGGAAGTTGTCCTTTATTGGGTTTCAATTCACTTTTGGTGCCTTTCCCATGATAATAGAGTTAACAGAATTTCTAATTAAAGTAAGTAAAAGTAGAGATGTGTTTCTGGACATTGACTCTTTGCGGGATGATTGTCTCATGAGACTGTATGTATGAGACTAACATCATCTGACCTCCCTATTCATCTTCTTTCTGTCAACTACACCTTGAGTACTGTCTTTTTCTTATTGGTTATTTTTTAAATTTACATTTCAAATGTTATTCCCTTTCCAGGTTTCTCATCCCAAAACCCCCTATCCATTCCCCTTCTCCCTGCTTCTATGAGAGTGTTCTCCTACCCACCCACCCCTTCCTGCCTCCCTGCCCTAACATTCCTCTATACAGGGGCATTGAGCCTTGGCAGGACCAAGTGCTTCTCCTCCCATTGATGCCCAACAAGGCCATGCTCTACTACATATGCAGATGGAGCCATGGGTCTGTCCATGTGTACTCTTTGGATGGTGGTTTAGTCTCCGGGAGCTCTGGTTGGTTGGTATTGTTGTTCTTACAGGGTTGCAAACCCCTTCAGCTCCTTAAAGCCTTTCTCCAACTTCTCCATTGGGAACCCTGTCCTCAGTTCAATGGTTGGCTGCAAGCATCCACCTCTGTATTTGTCATGCTCTGGCAGAGCCTTTCAGGAGACAGCTATGTCAGACTTCTATCAGCATGCCCTGAGATGGCTCAGCTGTTAAAGGCTAGGCTCACAACCAAAAATATAAGGAATTCCATTGCTGTGAAGAGATTCTATGACCAAGGCAACTCTTGGGAAAACTTTTAGTTGGGGCTGGCTTATAGGTTCAGAGGTTTAGTCCATTATCAGCATGTCAGGAAGCATGGCAGCATGCAGGGAAAACTGAATGCTGGGGAAGTTGCTCAGAGTTCTACATCTGGATCCATAGGCAGCAGAAAGAGTTTGACACTGGCCCTGGTTTGAGCTTCTGAAACCTCAAATTCCACCCCCAGTGACACACTTCCTCCAACAAGGCCACATCTACCCCCAACAAGGCCATGCGTCCTAATCCTTTCAAGCAATGCCATTCCCTATGAGACTATGGGGCCATTTTCATTCAAACAACCACAAGTACCATGCAAAGTGACTAACACCAGCTTTGTCAAAATAAAACGAACAAAGTAAAATCTCCAAAATCCGTTCTTTCATAAAATGACTTCTATTTACTTTTATCTGCGTGTGTGCGTGTCCACTTGTCTGTACACCGCTTGCATGCGGATGTCCACAGAGATCAAAAGACAGCATCAGAGCCCCTGAACCTGGAGTTACAGGTAGTTGTGAGCTGCCCTGTGGGTGTTCAGAGCTGGACCTGGGTCCTCTGCAAGTATAGCCAATGGTTTTATCCACTGGCTTAGCCTTTGGCCCCTGTTCCCCCTTTTCCAAAGGCTTTCATTCATATGCCGTAATATATCTTTCAATACATGCTAGCATAGTTATTTTTTTTTTTTTTTTTAAACTCTTAATTTTCTTTTTTATTTATTTTTTTTTTTATTAACTTGAGTATTTCTTATGTACATTTGGCAAACATCCCTTCCCCCCCCTTCTTATGGGTGTTCCTCCCCACCCTCCCCCATTGCCGCCCCTCCCCGACAGTCTAGTTCACTGGGGGTTCAGTCTTAGCAGGACCCAGGGCTTCTCCCTCCACTGGTGCTCTTACTAGGATATTCATTGCTACCTATGAGGTCAGAGTCCAGGGTCAGTCCATGTATAGTCTTTAGGTAGTGGCTTAGTCCCTGGAAGCTCTGGTTGCTTGGCATTGTTGTACATATGGAGTCTCAAGCCCCTTCAAGCTCTTCCAGTTCATTCTCTGATTCCTTCAACGGGGGTCCCGTTCTCAGTTCAGTGGTTTGCTGCTGGCATTCGCCTCTGTATTTGCTGTATTCTGGCTGTGTCTCTCAGGTTCGATCTACATCCGGCTCCTGTCGGTCTGCACTTCTTTGCTTCATCCATCTTGTCTAATTGGGTGGCTCTATATGTATGGGCCACATGTGGGGCAGGCTCTGAATGGGTGTTCCTTCAGTCTCTGTTTTAATCTTTGCCTCTCTCTTCCCTGCCAAGGGTATTCTTGTTCCCCTTTTAAAGAAGGAGTGAAGCCTTCACATTTTGATCATCCGTCTTGAGTTTCATTTGTTCTAGGCCACTAGGGTAATTCAAGCATTTGGGCTAATAGCCACTTATCAGTGAGTGCATACCATGTATGTCTTTCTGTGATTGGGTTAGCTCACTCAGAATGATATTTTCCAGTTCCAACCATTTGCCTACGAATTTCATAAAGTCGTTGTTTTTGATAGCTGAGTAATATTCCATTGTGTAGATGTACCACATTTTCTGTATCCATTCCTCTGTTGAAGGGCATCTGGGTTCTTTCCAGCTTCTGGCTATTATAAATAAGGCTGCAATGAACATAGTGGAGCACGTGTCTTTTTTATATGTTGGGGCATCTTTTGGGTATATGCCCAAGAGAGGTATAGCTGGATCCTCAGGCAGTTCAATGTCCAATTTTCTGAGAAACCTCCAGACTGATTTCCAGAATGGTTGTACCAGTCTGCAACCCCACCAACAATGGAGGAGTGTTCCTCTTTCTCCGTGATCCTCGCCAGCATTTGCTGTCACCTGAGTTTTTGATCTTAGCCATTCTCACTGGTGTGAGGTGAAATCTCAGGGTTGTTTTTGATTTGCATTTCCCTGATGACTAAAGATGTTGAACATTTCTTTAGGTGTTTCTCAGCCATTCGGCATTCCTCAGCTGTGAATTCTTTGTTTAGCTCTGAACCCCATTTTTTTAATAGGGTTATTTGTCTCCCTGCGGTCTAACTTCTTGAGTACTTTGTATATTTTGAATATAAGTCCTCTACTGTTGTAGGATTGGTAAAGATCTTTTCCCAGTCTGTTGGTTGCCGTTTTGTCCTGACCACAGTGTCCTTTGCCTTACAGAAGCTTTGCAGTTTTATGAGATCCCATTTGTCGATTCTTGATCTTAGAGCATAAGCCATGGGTGTTTTGTTCAGGAAATTTTTCCAGTGCCCATGTGTTCCAGATGCTTCCTAGTTTTTCTTCTATTAGTTTGAGTGTGTCTGGTTTGATGTGGAGGTCCTTGATCCACTTGGACTTAAGCTTTGTACAGGGTGATAAGCATGGATCGATCTGCATTCTTCTACATGTTGACCTCCAGTTGAACCAGCACCATTTGCTGAAAATGCTATCTTTTTTTTCCATTGGATGGATTTGGCTCCTTTGTCAAAAAATCAAGTGACCATAGGTGTGTGGGTTCATTTCTGGGTCTTCAATTCTATTCCATTGGTCTATCTGTCTGTCTCTGTACCAATACCATGCAGTTTTTATCACAATTGCTCTGTAATACTGCTTGAGTTCAGGGATAGCGATTCCCCCAGAAGTCCTTTTATTGTTGAGCATAGTTTTAGCTATCCTGGGTTTTTTGTTATTCCAGATAAATTTGCAAATTGTTCTGTCTAACTCTTTGAAGAATTGGATTGGTATTTTGATGGGGATTGCATTGAATCTGTAGATCGCTTTTGGCAGAATGGCCATTTTACTATATTAATCCTGCCAATCCATGAGCATGGGAGATCTTTCCATCTTCTGAGGTCTTCTTCAATTTCTTTCTTCAGAGTCTTGAAGTTCTTGTTGTACAAATCTTTTTACTTGCTTGGTTAAAAGTCACACCGAGGTACTTTATATTATTTGGGTCTATTATGAAGGGTGTCGTTTCCTAATTTCTTTCTCGGCTTGTTTCTCTTTTGTGTAGAGGAAGGCTACTGATTTATTTGAGTTAATTTTATACCCAGCCACTTTGCTGAAGTTGTTTATCAGCTTTAGTAGTTCTCTGGTGGAACTTTTGGGATCACTTAAATATACTATCATATCATCTGCAAATAGTGATATTTTGACTTCTTCTTTTCCGATCTGTATCCCTTGACCTCCTTTTGTTGTCTGATTGCTCTGGCTAGAACTTCAAGAACTATATTGAATAAGTAGGGAGAGAGTGGGCAGCCTTGTCTAGTCCCTGATTTTAGTGGGATTGCTTCAAGTTTCTCTCCATTTAGTTTAATGTTAGTACTGGTTTGCTGTATATGGCTTTTACTATAGCATAGTTATTTTAATATACTGATACTTCTCTGGCAGCTAATCAGACTCCTTCCATAATAAGATAAATTGATCATATGATCAAACATTTAAAAATACTATTAAAAGAATAGACTTGAACTAGTTGGGTGAACTGATTATTCATATGGTGATGTTATTCTCATGCTGTATTCTAAATTAAGCCTAGATAGGTTAAAGAAATGTATGTAAAAGTAAGAGTTTAAAAATCTGAGGAAATAGTTTTATTGTATTCGAATGTATTTATTGTATTCACTGTAGAAAATAGAGACCACACTGGCTGAGTGTTTTTCTCTATGCTGCAGTAAAACACAGAAGGTCATGCTTACTAAGTTAGTGCTGTGAGATACATTTCAGGATCCTGAAAAGAATTTATCTCCAAGAGCTAATTGTTTCTAGGGTATGTAGAAGGGAGGGCAGTGCGGGATTGAACATTCAGAAGCACACCTCCCAGAAAGCAGAAACAGCCAATACCTCACCATCTCAGCTGAGCCCTCAAGGTGGGAAGCTGTCTCTGCTGCCCCTGTGGGCAGATGAATACCCACCCCTGCCCACTGACAGCCGTGAACATCATGACTGCACAGCCTGGCTTCCAAATCTTTCTGGAGAATCCTTGGAACCTAAATCAGCTCTTTATTCAATTGGCAGGGTGTATGAGAGACGAAGGCACACCAGAAAAGGAGATGTCCAAAGCTCTCATGTGGAGACTCTTCCCAAGCAAATGGAGAATGATGCTGCATATGTCCTGGTCCTCTGCCAGGCCATTGCGCTGTAATGTCAGACATTGATTTCTGTTTATTGATAACTGCTTATGCAATATCCTCCTTCCCCCTTTCCCTTTCTTGTGGGATCCAACTACTAGTTATAGCAGCCATGTACCTAGTTTAACAACAACAACAATGGCACAGCAGCAGCAGCAGCAGCAGCAGCAGCAACACATTTTCAACCTTTCTTGTGGTTAGAAGTTGACAATTAGAATAGACATAGTTAAACTAGTTTGGTTTCGTCTTCTATACACCCATTAGACTGACTTCCCGTCTTTGATACTTACTCTGTGGCTATCTTTGCCGGTGAAATGTGTTCCTTAGAGCTAACAGATAGCTGGATTAACTTTTTAAAAAATCTAGTCAGCTCATCTGCTTCCCTTTATTGGTGAGTTAAGGTCATTTACACTTAAGATTTTTATTGAGATGAGTGCACAGAGTCCTGTAATCCCATCCGTCCAGTTGATTTCAATTATTTATGTGCTTCTTTCTCCTTCATTAGTATCTGGGGTTTTCTGCTTTGCTGTGTAGGCTACAGTAGATTCCTTCCTGCCTTTTGTTCCTGTATTCCATTTACGACATTTAGCCACTCTTTCGCTGTCGTTACTGATGCTGTCTGTCTCCTTCTGCAGTGGTTGTATTATCCTGCCTGGTAATTAGAGATTGCCTTGCTTTGTGTTTGTCTTAAAATGTTTCTATATTTTCATCAATTTTAAAAGAAAGCTTACTCTGGGTTAGAAACTTTCTTTCAGGGATCCAAATATATTATTGTTTTATGCTTTCCTAGCTGGGAATTGCTGATGAAGGTGCAGATTTAATGTTATCTTGATGTTTCTACCTTTGTAAGCAAGTTGGCCTCCCCCACCCCAAGCTGTTTTTGCTTCTTTGTTTTATAATTTAAAAGGGAGAACGTGTGTGTGCGTGTGTGCGTGTGTGTGTGTGTGTGTGTGTGTGTGTGTGTGTGTGTGTGTGTGTACATGCACGTGTGCATTGGGATGTTTTGGAAGTGTTTGGAGACCAGGGAGGACGTAGGGGTGTCTTGCTCCGTCATTCTTGTATTTGATCTCTTCACAAAGGGTCTCTCGCTGAGACTGGAACTTGCTCTATAGGGTTGGCCGACTGGTCAGAAAGCCTCTGGACCCCACCTGGTTTCACTCTGCAATCATGGGTTAGAGGTACGTGTGACCACACATAGTTTTTACTTCAGTGTTGGGGACCTTAACTCAGGTGTTCTTGCTTACATAGCAAGCACTCGTACCCACAGAACCATCCCTGTTTTACAGTTTGGTCACTGTTTTTTTTTTTTTTAAATTAATTCAATCATTGACAACTTCATACACGTGTATAATAAATACATTCTGGTCACACCCTGCCTTACAATCCTTTGACGCCATCAACTGTCCTTCCACTAAGCAAGTTCCCCTCCCTCTATCGTGTCTTTTTGTTTTGTTTTTGCTTTATAAGTGACTGAGTTTAAATAGAGTGCCCTGCCTGGGCATGGGTCTGAAGCTACGGGCTGGGATATAGGCAAGTTCCCTACACCACTGAAAACAATGGTTTTTCCTCTTCAGCAGCCATCAAGCACTAGAAGCTCCCCAGAGATGAGATGGGCCAACGAGAGCCCTTCTATTATCCATGACTGGGCACTGTCATCTGTCCTGTGCAGACCCTGGGCAGGAAACCACACTGTTGTGAATTCATAGGCACAATGGCCAGGCCATACCCAGAAAACAGCATTTTATGGCTCTCCTCCCAACCACATGTCTTTGACATCCTTTCTGTTCCCTTCTGTGATGTTGTTTGTGCTACTCAGAGCTGAGCATGCAACAGATAATTTATTCTTAGTACTGTTGTCTGCCATGGATCTCTGTGTTAACTACTGTTCATTGAAAAGAAAACAAACAAACAGAAAAGAATGGACATCAGAAAGCTAGAGACCCAAGGGAAGCAGTAGTATAGTTTCAGCTTTTAAAGCCTGCAAACTGTATAGTAGGATGTAAACCAAACTATTCATAAAAAAAATCTGAACACACACACACACACACACACACACACACACAAGCACACACATACACAAGCACAACCACCACCACAACAACAACAAAAATAAAATATGAAAGTCTCAGCAGGAAGTCAGTCAGACAGAAAAATCTCTTTAATTCAGCCTCTATATTCAGATTTTCAACTGGTTGATTGAAACTAATTTATAAGAAAATCAGGCTCTTCTGCTCCAAATACTCATCCCGTCTATAAATACCCTCACAGACAGGAAGTAATATTTGGCTTAACATCAGGATGTCCCATGACCCAATCAAATTAGCATACAAAATTAACCATCACATACAGTGTGAAGCAGTCTATTAAAAAAGAATAAAGTAGATTTGCATGTTTGGTAACAGAAAGATCCCCAAGCTATATTGTCACATTTTTAAAAAAAAAATCACAGAATTGCCTATATGCATTTATAAATTTATTTTGTGTATTTATATTTCTATAATTTCAAATTCAAGGAAAAGTTCTGCAGTCTTGTTTATTACTTTGGACCCTAAGTTTCGATGATACATATTCATTTCTCTGTACCTCGGTGATCTTGAGTTCTGGGAAGTGAGAACTAGGAATTAACCAGTGGCGATGAAATTCTCCGCTCCCTGCCCCTCCCAGTGGCGATGAAATTCTCCGCTCCCTCCAATCTTCCTTCTTGTATGTGTGTTGTATGTGTTTTGTATGTGTGTTGTTCCTCTATAGCTAAGGAGGGTGACTGACCAGTGAAGCTGCAACTTTATCTGGGTTTGGCTTAGCATTAAAACAGGAATGGAGACTTCTTGTTCTCAGACTTGATACATCATCCGTCTTAGCAGTGGACTCTGAATTGCCCGGATTAGAAAGCAAGTCCACTCATCCACTGTTAGTCCTAATGACTTGCAGGAGTGGGATGTGATAGCATAAGTGGTTACGCCATACAACATCAATAGTAAAGGTTGCGACAGGATAATGGAGATGCCCACCGAAGTTCCCGTCCCATGTCTTCCTCTTAGGAGCAGAGTGATGAGAGCCAGGAGTGGAGGCAATGACAAAGGAACGTTAAATACATTGCTGTTAGTTTGGGTTTTAATCAATAAGTCGCATTTGTACATGGCTTGTATCTTTTTTTAAAAGGAGATAATTTCTCAAGCTGTGTAAACAAATTCTTCCTGCTCTTAGTGATGATGAATTTGCTCGACATCCTGGGGCATTAGTGAGGCACACTTTGGATGAGTGGATTGATTGAGGAGGGGTGACCTTCCCCAGTGGTGGGCAGCACCATCACATGAGTTGGGCTGATTGGCAGAGGGATGTCAGCTGAGACAGACTCACATGCCGAAGCAAGACCCATGGAGGACACTTGACGTTTGGAGGGAGTATAAATGGGACTCAATGGACTGTGAGATTCTTGATCTCATGTTTTTGTTGATATTCGCTTCATCAAAAGAACTGCTCCTTGTACTCCTGGTAGTCCAAATCCCTCCTTCTGATTCCTGCAGATTCGACTTAGGCCTGGCTGTCTCTACTAAGTCATGGCATTGCTGCTGATTCATATTTGCTGTTCTGCCGGTATATCCATGAAATGTTTGCAAATGGATTGAGTTACCACCACTGCTCCTTGAACTGAACTGCTGATTTCCTGACAACGCAGATAGGATTCGCTCAAAAACAACATTTCCAAACAGGTCCGCTTCCCCGTATCCGTTCTTTTCCACAACCTCTAGTGCGTGGTGGGCTAGAAGGGAGGTTAAAGCATTTAGGAACCATCATTAAAAATAGGTTTTGAAGAAATTAAAGTTACAAGTTGCAGGTTTTTGTTAACAGTGTTTATCTGGTGCCAAAAGAACCTTCATCGATGACCAGGCGAGAACCGGGAAAGTATTTGGAATGCAGTTAGAAATTAACCTGGTTCAGGAAAAGTGGCAATAGTAGGTTGTTGTGGTTTCTTGAATATGTATGGACCCCATAGACTCATGTGTTTGAATGTTTGGCCATTGGGAGTGGCACTATTAAGAGATATGGACTTATGAAGTGGTTGTGGCCTTGTTAGAGGAAGTCTGTCAGCCTGGGGGTGGGGTTGGAGGTCTTATATGCTCAAGCTACACCTGGTATAGCATAGCTGCTTGTGGATCAAGATGTAGAACTCTCAGTCCTTCTCCAGCACGATGTCTGCTTGTAAGCTGTCCTGCTCCCTGCCATGATGATAATGGAGTAAGCCTCCAAAACTGTAAGCCAGCATCAATTGAATGTTTTTCTTCATAAGAGTTGCTGTGGTCACGGTGTCTCTTCACAACAATGAAACCCCAAGTAAGACAAAAATTGGTACCAGGAAATGGGATATTGCTATGCTAGGCCTGTTTATGCTTCTGTTTGGAGAAATGTAGATTTTTGGAACTTTAGATAAGGAAAGATGTGGAATGCTTTAGGCACTGCTTAATAGGCCATACCAGTAGAAGCATGGAAGACCATGATGCCGAGACTGATTTGAACTGTGGAGGTCTGGTTCATGAGGTTTCAGAGGAGAATAATTTTGTATGTTGCCTAGAGATTGTTCTTGTGATATTTTGATGAAGAATGTAGCTACTTTCTGCTCTTGTCCAAATGGTCTACCAGAGGCTAAGTGAAGATATATAGATTAATTGCACTGGCAAAGGAAGTCTCAAAATAGCCTAGCATAGACTCTACAGTATGGTTACTACTATTCATTCCTAGGAAGAGCCTTTTGATGAAAAGGAAAAAGCTGAGCATGGGGAAATATGAAATGTACAGAATGTAAAATATGAAGAGAGTTTCCTCCTGTGAGTATTTTGTTCCCCCTTCCAAGAAGGACTGAAACATCCACGCCTTGGTCTTTCTTCTTCTTGAGCTTCATGTGATCTGTAAATTGTATCTTAGACATTCCGAGCTTTTGGGCTAATATTCACTTATGAGTTAGTGCATACCATGTGTGTTCTTTTGTGTTTGGGCTACCTCACCCAGGATGATATTTTCTAGTTCCACCCATTTGTCTATAAATTTCATGAAGTCACTGTTTTTAATGGCTGAGTAGTAGTCCATTGTGTAGATGTACCACATTTTCTGTATCCATTCCTCTGTTGAAGGGCATCTGGGTTCTTTCCAGCTTCTGGCTATTACAAATAAGGCTGCTATGAACACAGTGGAGCATGTGTCCTTGTTATATGTTGAAGCATCTTTTGGGTATATGCCCAGGAGTGGTATAGCTGGGTCCTCAGGTAGTGCAATGTCCAATTTTCTGAGGAACTTCCAGACTTATTTCCAGAGTGGTTGTACCAGCTTTCAATCCCACCAACAATGGAGGGGTGTTCCTTTTTCTCCACATCCTCGCCAGCATTTGCAGTCACCTGAAGTTTTGATCTTAACCATTCTGACTAAGGTGTGAGGTGGAATCTCAGGGTTGTTTTGATTTGCATTTCCCTGATAACTAAGAATATTCCTTAGTTGAGAATTCTTTGTCTAGCTCTGTACCCCATTTTTTATCCCATATACAGTCACCAAACCCAGACACTCTTGTGGATGCCAAGAAGTGCATGCTGACAGGAGCCTGATATAGCTGTCACCTGAGAGGCTCTGCTAGAGCCTGGCAAATACAGAGGCAGATGCTCACAGCCAACCATTGGACTGAGAACAGGAGAACTGAGAACTCCAGTGGAGGAGTTAGTGAAAGGACTAAAGGAGTTGAAGGGGTTTGCAACCCCATAGGAAGAACAACAATACCAACCAATCAGACCCCCCAGAGCTCCCAGGGACTAAACCACCAACAAAAGAGTGCACATGGATCTGCCCATGGCTCCAGCCACATATGTAGCAGAATATGGCTTTGTGGGACATCAGTGGGAAGAAAGGGCCTTGGTCCTGTGAAGGCTCAATGCTCCAGTGTAGAGGAATGCCAGGGCAGGAAGGAGGGGGGAATGAGTGGGTGGGGGAGCACCCTCATAGAAGCAGGGGGTGGGGGGTGGGATAGGGGGTTTCTGGAGGGGAAACTGGGAAAGGAGATAACATTTGAAATGTAAATAAAGAAAATAACCAATAAAAGATATAAAATGGGGAGAAAGAGGGCACCAAAAAGTGGAATGGAGCTAAATCCTGTGTTTTAGGACATAAAGGATTGAGAAGTGGAATGAGGGGAGTGGTGACCTCAGGGGAAAACCCCACCCAGCTAAACTTCCATCTTGTGAAAAGGAATTAAAGATCAGGCATGAGGTGCATACTTTTCATCCTATCACTCAGGAAACAGAGGCATGCAGATCTCCGAATTTAAGGTCAGCCTGGTCTGCAGAGCAAGTTCCAGGACAGCCAGTCCTAGGCAGTGAAGGAAACAATAAGATGCAGAAAGCTGGTGAAGATATAATTGAACAAGGTGGGGGGCAGGCATATTCCAGCCCCAGCAAGCAGTAGAATTTGGCAGCTTCTTCTGGCTTTAGAGTCAAGAATAGAAGAAAGGAGTTATTGAGTCTCTTTCTGTATCTAAGGAAAGATGCCGGGCCAGGAGTGTGTCAGGGCGGTCCCTGCATGGAGGTCGAGAAAGGCCATTGTGTGGATCTGTGAAGACGAAGCCTATATTGCCTTTGATACCCCAAAATGTTAGTGGGATACCTTCTAAAGAAAGCTGTTAACAGGGAGTCAAACCCGCCCAAGAGAAAGAAGTGTATTGCAGTCAACAAAGCTAAAAGGAGTTCAGGATCTGAAGAGCACTTTGGCATTGGACATGGAGACGCAGGGTTTGGAGTTTCCCCTGGTTTTCTGTCACCTTTGGTTCAGCATTTCTTCACTATGCTCCCTACTGGAATAGTGATGTATACCCTATGCCATGGATTGGAAGTACATGGTCTGATTTTTTATTTTGATTTTATAGGGAATTACAGTTAAGAGACGGCATCAGTCTCAGAAAAGACTGAATCTTTAAACATTGTTGAGACAGTGACAGACTAAAGGTACTTTCAAGTTGGACTAAATGCAGTTTGCACTGTGTTCAGGCTGTAAGCCTAGAGGTTCAGGAAGCAGAATGTAGTGGTTTGGAAAGGTGTGGCCCACAGAGGTTCATGTGTTCGCATGTTTGGCCCATAGGGAATGGCACTGTTAGGAAGTGTGGTCTTTCTGGAGTAGGTGTGGTCTTGTTGGAAGAAGTGTGACATTGGGGTGGGAGTGGACTTGGAGGTCTTATGTGTTCAAGCTGCACTTGGTGTAGCCGGGCTGCTTGTAGATCAAGATGCAGGACTCTCAGTCCCTTCTCCAGCACCGTGTCTGGTTACGCGCTGCCACGCTCCCTGACATGACAATAATGGACCTAAGCTCTGACACTGTAAGCTGGCACCAGTTAAACGTTTTCCTTTAGAAGCGTGTGGTCATGGTGTCTCTTCACAGCCATGAAACCAATATAGTCCTCTAGGTTCCATGACATCACCATCTATGGGCAGTTGATTAGGTTTATAGAGAAGGGGCCTGGGCAGGTAACAGAGGTAAATATAGAGGGAGAGTGATGGCAGATACATAGCACCAAGATTGTTTGAGAAAGCCAGTGTGAATCATATTTTACTTTAAACTACACATAATATATATGCATATAGATGTGCTTTAAATGTTTACTGAAATTATACCACTTGGGGATGATAATACTCCCTCAAGAGCTGTAGACTGCCTAACATAACTCCCAGGGCTGGGAAGAAGAAAGTTTCTTTGAAACAGTTGGTCGGGAGAGTCCAAAGAATCCCCAAATAGCATAGGCCATGGCCCTGGGCTGCTTCCCGGTATTCAAAGCTAAGTCCCCATTGGTGAAGACAGTGCATGCATCAGACACAGGACTCGGAGGACTCAACCTGGAACCGATGTGGTTGGCGTTCGTTAGCAGATCTCTCTCTCCTGGTTCTCCTTCCCTCTCTCTTTCGACTTCCCCTTTCTTTCCTTCCTATCTTATTGAGCAGAGGGCCCCAGGGGGGTGGGAGTATAGCATCTTTCGTCCTTTTCTCGCTGTCTGCTCTGAGCACTCCACCAACTTATTTTATCATGAATTTTGGAAGATGCCTCTGGCAGGTTCTGTAACTTTTATAAATAGCCCATCATTTACTGTTCCAAGAACAGCTTGACACTGCAAATTACAATAAAAAGTCCGCTGTCATATAACTCTGTGCTCCTTTCGGTTCTAAAGCTCCATGTCCCTTGATCTGGGGTCACTCTAGGTCAGAAGCTTGTATTAGAGGTGAAGGTGTCGCTAGTCTCATGCCTGTACAGACGTATAAATCAGTTAAAGAAAGGTTTTTTAGTGTAAAAAAAAAAAGGTGCTTTAAAATTGTACAAAAGTAGTTTCTTCCAACTCAGTCTCCCTATAACCCCAAAAGAGCCAAGACCAGCCTAGTAGCCTGGTTTTGTTTCTTTCTTGGTCTTCTCATCCTGTGTGGCTCCCAGGAGCAGACAGTGTTCATTGCTGCCCTCAGCTTTGTCTCTGCGTACAGCTCTTCTTTATGGGGACCTTGTCCAGCCCTGGGTTATAAGCTTGCTTGAGTGAAATTACTTACAAAATCCCTCTTGCTCCTCCTGCTGGATTTATTGACCCACACTACAGGAATGATGATGGATCTTTAAGCTCTGTACACAACACGAAGTCCAGTCCGGAGGCCACTGCAGACTGGCCTAGGGGTACCTAGATCATGCTCTCTGAGCTATTTCCTTAGGGGCCATTCTGAACAGCTGGAGGTCAGGAGAATGGAGAGAGGGAAGCATGGGGTATCGAGAACTTCTTCAGGTTTCTCTCTCACAGACTGGAGGGGAAGAATGGACTTCAACACTCAGTTTGCCCGGTTTGCTTTGGAATCTGAACATCCTAGCCATCGATCTTTAAAAGTTGACTTAAAATTATTAGCACATCAGCAGGGTTCAGTGTGACATGTCCATAGGCAGTGTGCATCAATGCCAGCCTCCTTTCCCACGCTCCTCCTACCCCAGGCCATCGATAGCAGCCACTATTCTATTTGCCAACTGACGTCTGCACCTGAGATGGCATGGGCCGCTTTGACAGCTGGTTTTTCTCTTTCTGTCTTAATACTGAATCGATCCTTTCGGCTACTTGGATTTTCTTTTCTCTGATTTCCCATTTTTTAAAAAGTGTTAGCCTTTTTTTTTCTTACTGACTTTGGAGGGTCTATGCTCACAGAGGAGTCATTATTCAAATGTTTCAAATAAATAGTAGACTGTGACACGTGTTGCCAATAAGATGTTTGCTAACAGGTCCGCTATTTCTAACTATGGGCTTCGCACCCTCGAGTTGAAGGTAACTCATTTAGATCAAGATTCAAGAAACACAAGCAGATTTAATTATCGAGTGAGAGTATCACAATTTATTTCTTCAACGCTAGAATAACTAGTCTTGTCTTGCTTTAAAATGTATCTTTCTTTTTCTCATTAGGTGCTACAAATATGTTCCAAGTCTTTTAAGTGTGACAGCTTTCTTCATTGTCACTGTTAATATTCACAGGGTGGTCTGTATCTGCTGTTGTAAAGGAGCCTTCTCTTCAGCCCTGTGCCTAGTCAGAGGGATTCCCACTTCCGGTACCTTTGTTTGTGAAGGAATCTCTCTCTCTCTCTCTCTCTCTCTCTCTCTCTCTCTCTCTCTCTCTCTCTGTCTTTCTCTTCCTTCCTCTCCCTCCCCCCCCTCCATAACAAATCAGAAAAAGGCAATTTATTTCTATGGGACAGTATACATGTGTGCAGAGGAACGAAAGGACTTTATTATTCCTAATCAGGAAATGGCGTGCACTTTCCCTATGTACCTCCTTTCAAGCTGGAAGCTCTATCGTCCATTACTTTACTCTCTATACAGTAAATTCCGTATCAATAGCCAGCAGTATTTCTAAGCACACTTTTCCCGAAAGACCTTTATACACATTTTTAAAAGATTTATTTATTTATTTTATATGAGTACACTGTAGCTGTCTTCAGACACACCAGAAGAGGGCATCAGATCCCATTACAGATGGTTGTGAACCACCATGTGGTTGCTGGGATTTGAACTCAGGACCTCTGGAAGAGCAGTCCATGCTCTTAACCACTGAGCCATCTCTCCTCTATGTACACAGTTTATGTACATATGTCCTTCTCAAAATGTATTTAAGTGAGTGGCAACCTAAATCTTGCTGTGTGGTGTTTCTATTTGTAAATTAGTTATACTAGAGTGATTTTTATAATAAAAATATTTGAGTCTAATATATTAAAATTGTCATATTTCTTCCCACTTGTGGAATCCATATGGGGCCACCATGGACCCTTCTTTGCATCTTCATCAAGATCTCTAGTAACTTCAGTGTTTGTCCCAGACTCTTCACTGATGCCTAACCATGTACAGAAAGGTCCATTTATCAAAGGGCTGGGGGATTGCTCAGACATTGGCAGTTAATTAAAACAGATTATAAAAATGATGTGCATAAGCATTAAATATTTTTTTTAGGGTTTGAAACACACAGAGTCCTGCTCTCTTGTGAGAGTTTTGATGTAGGACCCACCTAAGCCTTTCTAAACCGAGTGGAGGTCTGATTGGTCTTCCTGTACAGGCCATTGCCATGATGCAGCAACTACAATCTCCAGTTTCATGTTCATTAAGCGAAGTCGGACCTAAAAGATTGTAGGAAGCAAAACGAGACCTGAATTCTTCTGAGCTGACACACAATTTCCCAGCTTCTGTGGCTCTCTCCTAATTTGATAGGTTTTAACATTTTTTCAGGACAATCCAACCTCATTCACAACACCCTCGTCCTCAACCCTCAGACTTCTTGTTGGTCTCAGTTTGGTTTGTAGGCTTCCTCTGTTCCATTAACCATTATCCCTAGCACTGACATGTGACGTGATCCTTGGAACTTGGGTGGTACCGGTATATTTAGCAAAGGAAATGTGTGTGTGTGTGTGTGTGTGTGTGTGTGTGTGTGTGTGTGTGTGTGTGACAGAGAGAGAGAGAGAGAGAGAGAGAGAGAGAGAGAGAGAGAGAGAGAGATTTTCTAGCACAGCATTTTCTGTCGTGTGTACCAGGCCCGAAGAGAGAAGCATTAGTCAGAAGTACACGACAAACCATTTGAGGTAAGAGGTCTGACCTGAATTGAAGATTGAGTGACCCGCTTGGAGTCTGCCTTTAGAACCTGGAGGAAATTTCACTAGAATTCAAAAGATGTGGAAAGAATTTTCCCCAGAACTTACCTTACAGATTGCAGACCTCTTGTAGCTATTCTTTGCGTGTTCCTGGGAGAAATGAAGAAGACAGAGGCATGTGGATCTGGTCTGACCTCAATCTTGGAAGCTAGCCTTCCTTCCATTCTTCACATTAGCATCATACCCATGACCTCGGAGGCTCGGTGTTTTAAATACAACATGGCTTCAACATTCCCCATCCCCACACTGACCTCTGCCCCCTTTGCCACCTCGCACAAAGGTAAGCATATGGCAGGTCCTTATTGACTGACCGGGAGGCAGAGGCCGACCTTTGCCTGGCCTCGGGCTTGTCTATAGCTGGGAAGCAAAAGAGAAACGTGGTGATGGCATTGTGGAAAGCAATGACCAGTCTGACAGGGTAAACGACGGAGACCCCAAAGCATTCGGAATGGGGAAAAACTGGGAACTGAATCACCCAGAGAACGCTCAGAGATTTCTTCTCACATTTTAGGCATCTAGCAAGAAGGCTATCAAATTCTGCAAGTTATGCCTAATATTCCTGTAAATCAGCTCAGTGGAAGTGTTTTTGAAATAGTAATTAAGGATTGGGGTATTGAAATCCGACAGATAGCATCCCAACTCTTGCTATGAAAAGTCCGGATATTGTAACCTTGGGGAATAAATCCAAGTTAGAGTTTCTCTGTTTCTCAATTGGCTATAGCAGGGCCTGCTTTGCAGTCTTGTCTAAATGAGTGCTTAGTAACACTTGTGTACACACACACACACACACACACACACACACACACACACAGAGAGAGAGAGAGAGAGAGAGAGAGAGAGAGAGAGAGAGGGAGAGGCGGGATGCATTTTCTACCCTGTATAACTAGATATGCCCAGTTAAATGCATATGGCCAGGAAATTCCCTGTGAGAGGAAGCTTCTAAAAGATGACACATAGACCTGAACAAATCTGGGGTTTAATTTTAAATAGTTTCTTACACCAGCGATAACTCCCTGAAAACATCTGCTAACTGGCCTTTTCACACTCTCTAAGCAACTGACAGTTGATCTTCACAGTGACCTACCTCCCAAATTGTCAACAAGTTAATCCTGACCACTTAGCCCTAGTGGGAAGTGAGTGACATTGTGTTCTAAGATCTCTTTTCTACACTGACAACCCAAATAAAGTATTTTGGGTAATCCTCCCTAAAACTCAATACCTTAATTAAATAGAACAACCCATTCCAAGACCAAATCAGCAGTTCTGTATAGAGGCCAATTGCCTGGGGATCTTGCTAGAATGGCCATTAGGGAAAAGTAATTGTTGTCTGTAGCACCAGTGACATACTTTTGACTTACTGGAAATCAGGTCCATTTGACTTAATTGGAAGACATTTCTAAACCACTCAGCATGAGGCATCTCGGTTTTCAAAGACCTTACAGTGTCATGGAGAGGACAGACAGCCATATCAGGAGTTCCCATAAAGTATTATCAGTGCTGTATCAGAACAACTCAGATGTCAGAAATGTCTTTTGCAATAAGAATCAATCAAGCCTTCAGTCTTTCAAGTGATTGTAGACAGAATACCCATATTTAGGGGTAAACCTGTTTCCCTCTGAGGTTGTAATTATTTTAGGGCCACTAGTTTATGGACATGCCAGGTGGGCAGACCACAGAAGAGAAGGGGCATTTGCACATCACATAGACTCCTGTAGAATTCCCAGCATAAAATCCCTGGAAGGGGTTGGGGATTTAGCTCAGTGGTGGAGCGCTTGCATAGCAAGCGCAAGGCCCTGGGTTCGGTCCTCAGCTCCGGAAAAAAAAATCCCTGGAAAGACCATCAGGTGAGACACAGACATCTGTCTCGCCAAACTGGGACAAACGGTGGGCACCTGGTGTGGCCAGCAGTGTGTGGAGATAGGGTCCCCAGGCTACTACCCCAGAATGATTCCCTAATCTGTTTTGGCTTCAGTTTGTGATGTGCCTGACACATACCTTGACAAGATTTAAGTTTCACCGATCAAGTCCACCCCAGTAAATCTGGGTGGGAATTAAGAATGCTTGCGAGAGCCTGGTCCCCTTTCTATTTGGTCCCATCTTATTTCTCTGCAGATCCATGGTGACTGATAAGCACTCAATAAAACTTGTTGAAAAAAAAAAAGGCTGAGTAATTGTTGTAGGTAACATGCATAATCAAGGGATTATAATCAACTCCAACCTAAATCCCAGTCAATTCCTAGCCAATTAATTCCTAGCTAATTAATGGCCATTGCAGTATAATGATGTGTAATGCCTGCTTTAACACAACAGCAAATAACATTACTGGATACTATTGTAGGAACATATTGTGTTTTAGGCCTGGTTATATGTCAAACTAGGAATTTAATTTTCTGTTTCTCTTTCTATTAATAATAGGATGAATGGAAGTGTTTGAGGAGTCCAATTTCATGGAGTAGAATTCAGAGCCAAGTGAAGTTCAAGCTGCCTTGTTTACCAAAGGCTTGTAATTGAGGGGCAATCTCTCCTGCAATTAAACAGTCACGTGGTTCTTGAATTTGTTCTATTTTTAATTGTTGTAGGATTTGTTCAGCATCTGCCTTTATAGCCATTTAGCTAAAGAGACATTGCTGTAATAAAATGTGTAAATTTGTACCGAGCGGTGTCATTAGCGTTTACCGGAGTGCACGTGCATCTTGTAGAATGCAATTAATGTCTTCTAGAGCAACTGGTTCTCAAAATATGTAGCACGTTACAGTTCACATAGTCCTTTTCTGTAGAGATACATGAACAGGTGAACGGGGAGGGGGGATGAATACAGAGGGACACATTCTCTAGAGCCCTGTGGCATTTTATTATATCAGGTGCGAATTGTTAAATGCTTTAACCAATAAATACACAAGTAAATAGTGATTTGTGGCCCAGAATACCAAGGCCAGATTCTGTTTTCTTCCCCTCCTTTCCTCTCTTATCATAAGCTGGTTTTTTTTTTCCTCATCCCTGACCGACACAGGGTTGGTGCAGTCACAGATTATAATTGAAGATTAGCCATTACATAGATGGTAAATATTACTTTCTACTTGGAGAATGAAGGGGAAGCTATATCAGACCTAAAAACAAAACAATTGTGAGTGATGCATTTTGGATTATTTTTAGGTATTAGAACGCATGCATGTAAGTGTACACACGTGTAATTGTCCACTTTCCAGGGGATGTTGCAAATCCTTCCCGGAAGTCTTCCATTCCAGACTGCTCTCAGTTTCACCATCTCTTCTGGGAATTTATTTTTTCCACAGCCTCTTGTCACTTTAAGAGAGCACACATGTCAGCCAGGAGTGAGCCCAACTGGTTCAATTCCCATGAAACTCAAAGAAGCCTGGCTAGGAAGACTCTAAACATTCAGCTGTTTGAAAAAAAATAGTATTCAAGTGGCTATTTCTTCGTCCATGAAAAGTTGATGAGTTAGAACAGAGACTGGTGGAATGCAGGTGGGAAAACCTGCTTCTAAACGAAAGTGTTCTCTAAGGTGACAGTGGCTGTCCTTTCCCAGTGATGCCAGCCATCCCATAACATACCTTGACAAGGTTCAAGTTTCACTGATCAAGTCCACCCTAGTAAATGTAGGTAGGAAGTAAGAATGCTTGTAGGAGCCTGGCCCACTTTCTAATTGTATTGTATTGTCCTTCCTAGAGTCCCAGGAAGGGGCCTGGGATCATTTCTAAATTTGTTTTAAAAGTATGCTGAGGGCTTTTGATATTTAACCCTGAGCATTCCGCCCCACCCCCCCAGAACAATGAAAGAGACTTTTGTTTCCTCAAATAGCGATGCAATATTAACAAGAAAAGGGGAAGACAAGTCTGACTACACTGGACTATTTCCTTTATCTTTAAAGTGTTTTCCTAGGTCCCTGGTGATATTTTAATTGTGGCCTCTGGGAAACCCTTCTGTGGTTTCTGTTGACTTGAGCTGCCTTCCGCTTTGGTGCTGGTATTTGGGATCCTGTTAGAATTACTACGTCAAAAATCTAGTGGGTGGCTAGATGTAGTTAATTCTCTCCTCCTACCAAGAGGTCACCACTTGTATTTAGTAGTCTATGCCTTATGTGGATGTGTGCAAGTGACACATACACGTGGAAGGAAGGAACTGCGGTGTCACCTACCCTACAGGATTGTCAGAGCCCTGGAATTGTGGGTAGAAGAAGATCTATTTCTTTTGCAAAAGGTGAGAAAAATGGGAGGGTGGCAGGAAGAAGGAAAAGAGGAAAATAAAGAGTGTGTGTGTGTGTGTGTGTGTGTGTATTAGACCAAAGCAGGGAGGAAGAAGAGAGAGAGAGAGAGAGAGAGAGAGAGAGAGAGAGAGAGAGAGAGAGAGAGAGACCATGAGTGAATGTGGAGGGAGGCGGGGAAATGAAAGGATATTATATATTTTTTTGTATCTGTCATTTCCCTGCTATCTCCCATATGACTTCTTAATCCATCAGAATGCTGGGAAGATAATGTTTTGGGCGAAATAACATGAGAGAGAGGATAGACTCCCAAGGACCAATATCTTTATTGCTCGGAGGATAAACGGATTATGTCAGCCATTTTCTGTTGCTGACAGCTTTTCTTATTAACCGATTTTATTTTTTAATCTTCCAGGGAAGAAATATGGTTTTATGTCACAATAAAACGCCGGTCACATCTAATTCTGCCCTCAAACAAACAGATTTCTGAAAGCCTTGCAGAGAAATTTGAAATAACTTTAAAGAGGGGGTTTTTGGATAAAGTCTTTATCCAGGGGCTTGTTCAACTGCAGTGTAAAAGGTTTACAGAGAGAGGAGAGGAGAGAATCAGTGGGAGGGAGGGAGGGAGAGAGAGAGAGAGAAAGAGAGAGATAAGGGCAGAGGGAGAGAAGGAGAAAGGAAGACACACGCAGCTGCTTTTCTTGGTGATCCGTCTTCAAACGCAGGCGTGTCAGGAAAATGCAGGTTGTATGAGAGAGGGCTGGGGTGGTGAGTTGAGGGACCTGACTTCCTCTGGGGTTCTGTGTGTGGGTGCTGTCTGCTCAGACCTCTAAAGCCCACACCTTTTCCCTAGCTTTCCTGGTAGGCATTACCAGGTAAAGGCATTTCTTGCAAGAACTGTAAACAAATGTGAGAGGCATTTATTTGGAGCTCAGAGGTGCTGCTCCTGCCCCACCCCCACCCCCATGATTCCTTTGCCGGGAAATGTCAGCCTGAGGAGGATTTAGGTCTTCAGTTACCCCACCAGAAAATCTCCTGTCAAACTCCCCACAGGGGCTGGTCCTCACTCACTCCTACAGGCCTGCAGCAAATGCAGGGCCATCACTAACATAAAAAAAAACTACTGGCTTCTCCCCTTTCTCTTCCGTATGGCACAAGGCAATTTAGCTAGACAGGGCCCCTGCCCACTAGGGGCTTAGCCCAGAAAATGTCCTTAATTTGTGCTTCTAGTTCTGTGTGTGCCCTGCTCACTGCAGACCCAGTACCTTGATTGATAATCATGGCCAGGTCTTATACTGTGCCCGGCTGGGGAGGATCAGTGATTTACAGCACTTTAAAAATCTGTTAAAAAATAAATCGCTTGGATTTTCTCAAAAAAATTTTTTTTAATAAAAGAAATGAGCTTTAAAAAAAACTTAAACCTTAGACAGTTTGGGACAGTTTGTTTTTTTGCCAAGCAAGTTTGAAAGGCCAAGTCGCCCCCCCCTCCTTCTACCAGCTGTGCCAAGATAGAAGATAAAACGGACTGGGCCGAACCTCTTCTTATGTGGAAACATGAAGACATCATCTCTTTACCTAGAGACAGGACTGGAGGTGGGGAATGCTGGGGAAAGGTTGCTGGAGATCGTTCCTCTCTCTGCAGTGAGCTGGCATTGTTCTAACACAGAACCAGAAGTCACCCGGACCAGAGGAGCAACCCGAACAGCTATGGGCAGAACCAAGTCTGAGATGCCATGATTTTGACCCCAAGCTGTTAGGAAAAAAATGTGGGTGCCAAGCAAATCATTTAATTAGTTTCCCCACATGTCTGGACGTGCACCTCTTACAACACTGCAGCCTCACTGAGAGTGTCGCTGTCTCCTCCATTGGGAGGAGCAGACTTCACGTTGCCCCGTCTAGGTTGATGTTTGATGGCCTCATGGTCCTGGTGAAGAGTCACTTCAATACAAGACAATGAGGTCACCATGATCAATGATCATGATGATGGTAACAACGGTTATCTTTTGGTTCTTGGTTTACCAAGCCCTTTACATACGTCATCTTACCTCCGCAACTCACCTTACCAACTTTGACGGGATGGGCATAATCATAATAACAGCATCATCATCAACAGTTATTAGAAACTGTTCCTATCTACCTTAGATGCTTTAATTCAGGGTCTTGCTACGTCGCTAGGCTGGCCTAGCACTCACTGTGCAGCCTTGAACTCACAGCAATCCTTCTGCCTCAGCCTCATGAGTGCTGGGACCGTAAGTATGCATCACCAGGCCTGGTTCTGCTTGTTTTGTGTCAAGTGCATATATCGAATTTAATCCTTTAAATCTGCCTCTGGTCTGTTTATAGATGGAGAAATCGAAGCAAAGACAAGATGAAAGATTTCCTAAAGTCTTACAGCAAGTATGGGTCAAGCCCACGACTTCTCCAGACTGCACAAGACTGCTTTTAATGCAATGCATGAGGTCCAGAAAGGGGAGAGGATGCGTTAGAAAATGTCACCCAACTGAATCAATGATAGATCTGAATCTTGTGCTGAGTTTTGCAGAGCTACCCTGACCTATGTTCTTCCTCATTCCTCTCAGCCACTTTTTATGTCTACCTCTCAATTTCCCAGCTCCACAGACCTATAAGTTGTGTCCCCTCACAGGCCTCTGTACCTTTTTGGCGGTGTTCTTGACTCATCTTTTGAAAGCATCCATCAAGACTCAGGTTTCTAACTCCATAGTGGGAGCCCCACCCCCCACCCCAGCCTCTACGTGGATGGCCTTTGCCCTCCTTTCTCACTCCACAAATCACATCTTCGTCTTCCCACTAGAATAGGAGTCAGTCATGGGGAGTTTTGTTTTCTTTTATTTCTGGTGCCGAGCATCGTTCTTGACAAAGTGTGTGGGTGAGCATTTCTCACCAATGCGCGTGCTTCCTTAAAAGGAAGAAGTACTTGTGTCTGTGTCCATCGTGCCTTACCACTTAGGAAACGTGGCTGTGAGACACCCGAAGCCTACCTAGTCAAGGAGTTCCTTTTCTGGGAATTTATTTCCGAAAAACAGTGGCAGGTCAGGAACACAAAATCAAAAGAATCCATCACATTGCAGGGATTTTTGAAAACATAATCTTGTAACAAAATACTGTAATCCCACATGTATGCTGCTATTCAGGATTCAGCCTCCTGCTGTAGAGGACACAGAGCTTCCTTGCTATGGTCCACAGTTATTCTACTCTTTATTTTCATGTGAGCGTCTCTAGGGCTCTAGCGGAGGACTTCCTAACTGTTGTCCTAGACAGTCTTAAAGGACATTAATGGATAATTGAGAGGGAAGGAGGGAAGGAGGGAGAGCATGAGAGAGAGAGAGAGAGAGAGAGAGAGAGAGAGAGAGAGAGAGAGGGAGAGGAGAGGGGAGGAGAGAGAGAGAGAGAGAGAGAGAGAGAGAGAGAGAGAGAGAGAGAGAGAGAGAGAGAGAGAGAGACTGACTCATGGGCAAGGAAGGCATGGAAAATGCAGAGTTAAAGCTACATTAAATTGATTTCCTGAGAGCAACACTTTAAAGAGCTGGTATCATACAGTGCTTCTCAGATGTATTAAAACAGGAATTCTTTTTTGGGGATTTTTCTGGAGAACATTTCTTATACAACTATGTCTGTAACAGTGTGGCGAGCATTCCTCAACCCTTATGTATAAGTGTCCTTGGCACATGTTCCATTTCAAAGTATGTTTTTAATGATCATGTGTGTGTATACCCACCCACCCATGCACATCACTCCCATACCCCCACAGCACGACTGGACAATATAGTTACCAAGGATTATGTGCTAATATTATTATTAATATAAATAGAAACTTAGGACCCTCATAAATACCACTTGACCTGCGAGTGGTGGAAACTCGGTGCTCAAGCTGTTACAGAAGGAATTTTCTGTGTGTTGGTTATCAGCGTCAGCACAGACTATGATCTCATGGTGTCTGTCATGAGGAAACCAAAAAGTAAGGCATGGGCCTGACAGCAAAGGAAGTTGGTGTTGTGTTTTGATCCATGCACAAGAAAGAAATGGGCCAGTTATACGAATGAGCATGCATGAAGATCAAAACAGATAGAGGTCAGGAGACACACTATTCTAATCCAAAGACTCGAAGAGTGGATCAGCCAGAAGCATTTGTTTCCACTCTGTTAGGAACGTGGAGGGTCAGATGGTGGTATTCTTTCGGAGTTGTTAAATAACTAGATAATATCTTGAAGCATCAAGCATAGGGTTAGACATATCACAAGCATTTACTCAATGGAGGATTTATAAAGTAATAACAAACACTAATGGCCATAGCAGTTTTGCGTATTTCATTATCTCATGTTTGTTTCTGGATTTGTAGTTACTGGGACATGATAGACTTTAGAGGTCGTGGTAGGCTGTCTGCCTTCTGCCCTCATTGTTCAGTTTGTTTCCGTGGACTTAGGAGAACAGGCTTTCTTTCCTGATTCGTGTTGACTTCCTGGAATTGAACACACTCTATTAGTTTGCTGTAACAAGAGAAAAGGTATTTATTCCGTTGTATTTCGGGAAGCCAGAAGTCCAAAAACAAAGTTCAGCAGGACCATGTTCCTTTGAAAGGGGGAATCTGTGGAAGAGAATACTTCCTGTTCTCTTCCAAGCTTTAGGAAACTTGATCCGTGCTCCTTGGCTTGTAGCTACAGTCACCAAACCTTCTGCCTCTGTCATCTGGCTTTCTTACGGTCTCTGTCATCACATGACATTTCCCTTTTCTTATCAGGACAGTTATACCAATTCAGAATCTATTCTAAAGGCCTCATCATGACTTATTATGTCTGTAAAGATAATATTTCCAAGTAAGGCCACATACACTGGTACTGGGGGCTAAGTCCTAAGGATATGGTTTTGTTTTCTTTGAGGTAGGGTCTCATCATGTACCTTTGACTGGCCTGGAACTCACCTGGTATACAGACCTGGCAGGCCTCAAACTCACAGAAAACTGCCTGACTTTGTCTCTTTAGTGCTGGGATTACAGGCGTGTGCCATCCAATTCAGGTTAATTATATCCTTTTGAAGAACACAAACATATGACAATCACTACATCTATTCTGGTCTTATTGATTCAGCAAATGAGGGTGTCCCTAAGATAAAGCCATTGTTAGTTGGGTTTTCTGGTACTGACAGCAAATACTCCCCAAGTGATGTCATGAGGGTAGAGCCAGTCACCAGAGTGAGCATTCTTGCAATGATTGAAGCCACAAGAGCCTTATGTCATGGGATGGAAGGACAGTTTTCAGGAGGAAGAGGTGTAACTGGGCAATTACCTGAAAGAAGAGGAAGAGGAGGGGGACGAAGAGGAAGAAGAGAAGCAGCAGCCACAACATCCACTTTACACACTAAATGTCCAATAGACGGGCAAGTGTGTTCCTTCTTTATGGGATATACCCCCAAACCACAAAATTATGTTTGTGTTCATCTCTGAAACAAATGCAGACATATTTATACATAATGCCCACAGAAGCAAACACAAAATTGTTTTCCAAGTTTTGCTTAAGAGGAGCAATACTTTGTAAAACTTCTAAAACATTAGATTTGCATAGATGAGGTGACCTTGTAGTAGCTCTTATCAGAAGCAACTACAGTATTCATACTGACACAACAATGAATGGCTTACTTAGAACAAAGAAACCACACAAACGCAATTTTTTTTTGCAAAGCTATGTTCGCAAGTGAGACATTTGGCATGTGGGGACTTCAGGAGGCAGAAAGATGTTCAGAATAAGAGTTTTGACTGGTACAAGAGGTTCAAAGATAATAAGGACTTCTTAGAAGATGCTTGGTTGAAAAGAGGCCGAATTCTTCCTCCTGGCTACTACAATAGAGAAACAACAGTGTTGTCTGATGGATAAAAAGAAATAACTCCCACTGTAGGCAGGAGAAACAATGAAACAGTTCCAGACAAAAGCAGTGACCCCAGTTTAGTCAAGCCCTTCTGTATCAACCAGTGGAAGGAGCTAACAGAGAGGTAGGGCAGCTCCTGGGTGAGCCCTGACTAAGTTATAAGTAGCAAAGAATAAACAATGATTGCTAAGAACAAAGGCTTTACAGAATCAGAAGCCTGCAAACTATATGGAAATTATGTAGAAAGAGAAACAGGGTTGGGGGAGGCTTCTAAAGAGCAAACTCAAGAATGGAAACCTTGATGTTCAAGGACGTCTAAATATCTAATTAAAATCATGGTAACAGACAAAACTTTAAATAAACACAGGCCTAGAAGAAAGTCCTGTCCTGTGATTGTCAGAACCAAGGAGGTGAGGGAAGAGAAGCTTAATTGTGTGAAATAAACTTCATTTTATAAGTGCTCAAAGGGCTGGAGAGATGGCTCAGTGGTTAAGAGCACTGACTGCTCTTCCAGAGGTCCTGAGTTCAATTCCCAGCAACCACATGGTGGCTCACAACCATCTGTAATGGGATCTGATGGCCTCTTCTGGTGTGTCTGAAGACAGCTACAGTGTACTCATATACATAAAATAAATAAGTTCATCTTTTAAAAAAAAAGTGCTCGAAGCCTGGAACACCCATTTAAGGCTGATCTCAAAGTAGGATCTTATTTTTGTCCCAGTGGGTAACCCTTCATCTATATATGGGCAGTACACGGATTGGACTCACTGGATTTGAATAAATAATTTATGAAGGAAAACAAGAAGTTGAGAGACAGGGTGGGTTGAAAGATTGGGGTGGGGTTTTTGGATGGGACTGAAGGAGATAGGGGACAGTGGATATGATCAAGATATATTATATATAGACATGATATTTTTAAAGGTCTCTGTTTTGCAGAGCATGACATTTAAGAATGATCTTCAAAAGAAACTAACTAACTGACTAATTATATTTTGTTGTAACATTTGAAAACATTAGAGCCAGAAACAGTTGCCAGGAAAGAAACAGCAAAGTTAACTCTTGTGCCATTTTTGAGACTTAGAAGCCTGATTGGTCACTTCAGTTCTCAAATCTTAAAGAAGTCTTCAGAATGGTCCATATACCTGCTCTTCACGGGCATGCTCCTAGCCTAAGAAATCAATACAAAGCCAAATGTGGACTTATTAAAATGGTAGTTATTGTTTTACCTGCCTACCCACTCAATACCTGTCTTTTGAAAGTTGATAAATAGTGTGTCATTTAAAAGCCACAAATACAGTCTTTAAATACTTTTATTGTATTTGTAAGAAAAAGCCATTCTCATAGGCTATAGCTCATGAGACAGATTTTTAACATTCTGTGGCAGCTTTCCTTCTTGTGGTAGATAATGAGAATAGACAGCGAGCCCCCAGGCACAAGACCTTTGAGAAACTTGGGTCAAGAAAAGGAAGTGTGTCTGCCAATCTTACTGATCTCTAGGCACACCCTCCTTCTAAAGGGAAGCATTTGTGAGAGAGAGCTGGAGACCTTAGGAATCATGATGAAGGAAATAACATCGGTAAAACTTAAAAAAAAGTAAACTAAAAAATTACAAACGGCAGGATTGGGGAAATGACTCAGAGGAGAAAGCACTTGCTGTACAAGCATTGGGACTTGAGTTTGGTTTCTCATAAAAATCCAGGCAGGCATGACGGAGGCAGAGACGGAACCTCTGGGGAAAGCTGGGTATCTAGACCAGCCAGAATCGGCGCCCTTCAGGATTGGTAAAGCGTTCTCAATAAATTAATGAAGTTGAGAGCAATGGATGAAGATTGCTGATGTCAACCTACATTTACACACACACACACACACACACACACACACACACATACACACACAAACACACACACATAAACACATACACACACAAATATAAACTTACATACATCTATACTCACATATATGCCTACACACGTGTAAACTTACATACATATGTACTCAAGTACATGCATACACACATGCACACATGCAACATGCAAAACAAAAAATTACAAAGGCCAAAATAAACATAAAAGAGTGGTTAAATGTTGAAATTGTTAAAACGATTTAATGGAACCTGCTACTTACAGTCTAATTCTCTGGTCAGGTGTCACATAACAAACTCCTACCTTCTCATCAAACACAGCCTTCTCTGAGTGATCTGCACATGGTAGATCGTCCGTCAGTTCTACCACATCCTTCGTGACTGGATCATCTTCATTAACTGCCTTAGCCCCTGTGGGTCATCTTTTCTCTAGTTTTAAAATACATTTCATGAAGGAAAGGACATTGCCTGTCTGTCTCTCTTCTGTACCTAATTTTTTTTCTAGCACAAATAATATTCTCAGAGACAGTGAGATTGTTCTTTCAGGTGTCTGAAAGATAAAGGAATTTGTAAACAGCGGACTCGCGTTATAAAAATCATGGAAGACTTTCAAGTGCAGAGAAAGTTACATCAGATAAAAGTCTGGATCTGCACAGAAGAATTAAGAAAGGGTGTTGAGGTGCGAACATAGCATATCTCTCATTACCTAGTGCTTTAAAACAGATGAGCGACTCTTTAAAATACCAAATTTGGAGTATGTAGCACACAAAAGGGTAAGATGTGTGGAAACAAAGAGAATTTGACAAGAAAATGTTTTTTGTACTGAGTATGTGTCAGTACTGTGAAAACAGCCTGTTACAACCCAAGGATGCA
Source organism: Rattus rattus (assembly GCF_011064425.1). Lineage (NCBI taxonomy): Eukaryota > Metazoa > Chordata > Mammalia > Rodentia > Muridae > Rattus > Rattus rattus. The sequence continues at coordinate 91,452,756 of NC_046161.1, read as the reverse complement.
TGTCTAAACCCCAGCGATACCAAACGGGGAATTTTTAAACTTCTTCCCCAGAGAATCTTTGGCAATGTCTGGCAACATCTTGACTCTACTGAATAGAAAAGTATCATTGGCATCTAGTTGGTAAGGTCAGTGATACTGTGAACCTGTAACACTTGGGAACATCCTCACCACAAGGGATTTTCTACATAGGCCAACAGCACCGAGATAAATAATATAAAAACATTAAGTGAGTGTTCTAAGAAACAAGACCATATGAAATCTTTATTCAATAAAAAAGAAAGAAAAATGAAAGATAAAAGATGCTAGATAGAAAAACAGAGCACAACTATCAAGATTACATTATTGATAATTATATGAAATCAATAAATCAAATAGTATCTATAAAAAGGTGTATCAAGTATAGACACAAATAAGGTAGGTTTAAAAGGACCCTGGCATCCGCTGAAGGGAAGTTGAGTTAATGTTAATGTCCGAGTAGCTCTCAGACAAAACATTACCGTCAGGGATAAAGCAATTCTGTAGAGGAGAGTGGTCAGTTCACCAAGAAGACTTAAATGTGCACACACTGGGCAACAGGGTTTCAAAACTCATGAACAAAAAACTGATAAAACTACAAGAGAAACACTCAGTCAATAACCATAGATGGACATTTTTAAGAAAGATGTTATAAGCATCATCAGCTAACTAGACTAATTGAAGTTTATAGAACATTCCACCCACTAGCTGTAAAATTCCTGTTTTCAAAGTACGTACTTTTAAGGAATTCACAGACTATAGGTTAGATTAAAAAGGAAATCATCCAGTATACTGAAACAAGTTCAAGTAAGAATGTATCACATAGTTTGGAATGCTGCTAAGGCTATACTTGGGGGAATATTAATAACACAAAATACCTTTAGTACAAAAGGGTCAAACCAATAACTTTTCTTTTAATGTTAGTAAATTAAATCCAAGGCAAATAGAAGAAATAAAATCAGGAAGTTCAGGAGAGGATATACATGACATAGAAAAGAAAAATCAGAGAAAACCCCAATTAAATAAAAAGCTTCTTTGGGAACATCAATAAAGCTGGAAAATACCCAGGTTCATCAGAGAGAAAAGTCTAAAGTAATGAGTTAAAAATAACTGGACTGATTATATAATTGCAGATCTTATAGGTGTATAAATAGTTAAGATAGTAAGGAAATACCGTAAATTACTTCGTTAATTCAAATTGTTTAAAGGCCATAATGTAGGTGAGGTGGGTGAGTTTCTCGAAAGATACAGACTAAGTATAATCAAGAAAACCAGCTAATGTAAGAAATAATTCTGACGCTGTGGTCCACGTAAGACGCCCACGGATTATATATGATATACTTCATTGAAGTTACAAGAAAGGATTTTGGATGCTATTAACACAAAGAAGTAAGAAATTCTCAAGGAGCTAGATCTGTTTGCCCTCATTTGAGCATTTTACAATGTTCAATCTATCAGAACATCACATTGTACCCCACACATGTATATTGTATTGTAAGTACCATTAATATAATTAATAGAAATCATAATTTCCCTCCATATATGCTAATTCTATTCAAACGTAAAAACTTAAGTACACATGCAAGCAGCTTAAAACTTCTGTGACTTTCTAAACATACAGAACTAATTCTATACAAAATATTCCAAAAACTTGAAAAGGAGAAAATAATGGAAAACTCAACCTCTCAAACCAGAATTATTCTGCCCTCAGTATAAAAAAGAAACACAAAATTTAGAGTTGTTTTAGATAAAGACAGATGAATTTTATTGAGAAGAAATTGAGGTCTAAGCGTGATAACTGGACGTATCTTGACTTTATGTTGGAACAGCAAGGAGAAAGACTCTGAAGGTAAACAAAATCACCTCATCGACGAAAGTCTCATTTCCGCCAGTAATGCTATTCTTGCAAGGCAATGGAGCAGTGTCCACATTCAGAGTGAAAATAATATTGAATTAGACTTTTATATACAGAAAAACAGTTATCCCTTGTAATTTATAAATTCCAAGAAACTGTAGAACTAAGTCAAGATAAATACTCTATTGTGATGGTTTCAGCAAAGCAGAAATCTGTTGATCTAAATCAGAAAAGGAAGTCAGAATGCTTTATAGAACAAATTGGGAATGGTGGGACATCCGGAAGTCCTTTTATTTTGTTCAGGATCATTTTTAGCTATCCAAGGGTTTTTGTGTTTCCATATGAAGCTGAGAACCGACCTTTCTAGATCTATAAAGAACTGTGTTAGAATTCTGATGGGGATTGCACTGAATCTGTAGATTGCCTTTTGTAGGATAGCCATTTTTACTACGTTAATTCTACCAACCCATGAGCATGGGAAGTTTTTCCATCTTCTGAGATCTTCTTCAACTTCTTTCTTCTAGGACTTGACATTTTTATCATACAAGCCTTTCACTTGCTTGACTAGAGTTGGCTCAAGATATTGCTAAGTCATAAGTGTCTAGAAATTTAACCATTTCTTTTAGAATTATAGTATTTAAAATAAAACTTTTCAAAATATTTGTTAATGATATGATTTCATTGGATTCTTCTCTAACACTCCCCCTGTTCATCTCTAAGATTTAAAATTTAATTTAGATCTTTTTCTTTTTGTTAATTAATTAGGAATCTGTTAATCTTAGTTTTTTTTAAAAAAAACTAACATATTAACTTTTTCTATATATGTTATTTTAATCTCCATCTCATTAATTTTTACCATGATCTTTTATTTCTTGTCACTCACTGATACTGGATTTGTATAACTCTTCTTTATCTAAGACTTTGCTTTCTGTCATTAGATTATTTATTTTAGATCTCCTGGATTTAAAATGTATATTCGTTCATAACTATACACTTTTAGGAGATTTTAAATTTCCTCCATGATTTCTCAAATGGCCCATTTGTCATTCCGGAGTATATTTTTCAGTCTCCATGTATTGGTATAGTTTCTGTAGCTTGTAATTTTTATTATCCGCTGATAAGATTTAAAAAATATCTTTGACTCTTTTGTCATATATGAATTGGTTTTGCGTTCCACAATGTAATCTTTTTTATAGAATTTCTATGAACAGCTAAGAGAAATGTGTTTTTTATGTTTGCTACATGGACTTAAGTATATGCTAATTATCATTTGTTTTATGAAACTGAAAACCCCAAATTTTGGCTCACATATATTGATAATTGATTAATTGTTCCTTTTATTAATATGTAGCGGGAATTTTCATTTCTTCTGGTTCACTTAGGCCTGAGTATATTTGTATGATATCAGAAATGATTGTGGTGCTTGTTTTCAGTTTCTCCTTGCTCGATATTTATTCTTTGACTCTCCATGCGTACAATCTGTGGTGGAGAGCGTCTTCACTGCTCATATATGTGTGGGATTCTAAGTGCCTCTGTGCTGGAATGCTCATTTATTTTTCTACAATTGAGTCGTTTTCTCCTTAAGTTCATTGAATTAACTCTCCCTGTCTTTAATTTTCATCTCAGCTCCTCCTTTTATGTTGTCATCTTTGGTTTGGTCCCTTGGTCACATCCCAGAGATTTCTGGTCACACTCCTTTATTACACTTTTCTTTTTAAAGATTTATTTATTTTATGAATGTGAGTACACTGTAGCTGTCTTCAGGCACACCAGAAGAGGGCATCAGATCTCATTACAGATGGTTGTGAGCCACCATGTGGTTGCTGGGAATTGACCTCAGGTCCTCTGGAAGAGCAGTCATTGCTTTTATTCACTGAGCCATCTCTCCAGCTCTATACTTTTCCTTATTTGTGTTTAAAAACAATACTTCCTTGACTTTGTCCTCTGTTTTCTCTTCTTTCTCCTGATTGATTAAAACTATTGAGGACGGTTCCCTTGTGTAGTTATTTTGTTCATTGAGTTTTTAAAAAATATGTATTTATTTTTAATTAAAAAACAGTGTATCATTAACCTCTTCCCTTTCCTCCCCTCCTGCTCCTTCCATGTACCTCCTTTCTTGGTCCCTCTAACATCATGGCCTTTTGCTTTGATTGTTATTATTACATATATGTATAAATGCATTTATATAAATACAGATATATGTGCACACACATGCACACACACACACACACACACAACCTTACGAGCATGTTTAGTATTGCCTGTACGTACATGATTTTGGGAATGCCTACTTGGAATTGGTTAACTAGTTTGGGGGCTCTCCCTGGGGCTGACCTCTCAGTAGCCCTGAGTTGCCCATTGCGTTTTATTGAGGGTGGGGCCCCATGAGATTTCCTCACACCGTCTTAGCCTGTCGTTTGGTGTTGTCTTTGTTCATGTACTGTTTTGACAGCCATATCGTTGAGATATTATGGGTGTAGCTTCGCTGTCCTTTCTAGGAGACAGGCTCTCATAGCCAACTTCCTGGTCTCTCGGCTCTTACAATCTCCCTGTCCTTTCTTATGCCATGTTCTCTGAGCCTTAGTCGCAGGAGATGTAGAAGTGCCTATTGTGTTCACATATCACCTTTCACTGTGGTCCAGTCATTATCCCTTCACTAAAATGTTCAACCTCTTCATAAAAAAGCTGTATTCTTTTTCATTTTTTAAATTTTTCTCCAGAGCCCACACTATTGTGTAATGTATTATTTACTGTATTTATTTGTTTATTGTATAGTTTTCTGTCTTATTCACTTCTTAACTCTGGTGACTATAATGGTACTTCATGGATAATAGATACTTAGTAAATGTTTTTAGAAAGACTATATGATAGTCAATCACCACACAGATTGAAACTGGATGTGTAACCTCCGTTGGAGCTGAGGGAGTAATTTCTGAGCAAGCTAGCCTAGTTACCTGAAAGAGAACATATGATCTGTGTGATTCCCTGGTACTAACATTTGCATGACTACACTCCATTGAGTTTCTGTTAGTTCAGTGATCTTCAGCGACAGAAATGAGATCACAGCTTTCTAAAATTTACACATGGACCTCTTCCTTGCTCACTTTTGGGAACTCTCTTCTTCTTCTTCTTCTTCTTCTTCTTCTTCTTCTTCTTCTTCTTCTTCTTCTTCTTCTTCTTCTTCTTCTTCTTCTTCTTCTTTAAGATTTAATTTATTTATTATATGTATGTAGGTGAGTACACCGTAGCTGTTTTCAGACACCAGAAGAGGGCATCAGATCCCATTACAGATGGTTGTGAGCCACCATGTGATTGCTGGGAATTGAACTCAGGACCTCTGGAAGAGCGGTCAGTGCTCTTAACCACTGAGCCATCTCTCCAGCCTGGGAACTCTCTTCTTTGCCCTTTATTTTATTAAAATGGATTGGATTTGCAAATTGTGCTCGCAGAATTTGATTCCTCTTGCATTTCAGTGTCTGTGGTTGTGGTAGTTTATTCTAGGTGGACAATGACATCGCTTGAGACAATGTTTCTTAAGACAGGGCGCAGGTCAGAATCCTTGTGTACTCTAGACTCGTTGAAGGCAGACATGTCTGAAGGCAGAGATTTTTTCAGTCTCCGCATTTGGCAAGATCATCAGGTAATTCTTAGGCAGTCAGCCTACCACACAGACACAGACAGCACCCCCATAATCTGTATCTATACCCTCAACTCTGACTTATTCGCCTGTGATCACTTTTCTTTCCTAGTCATCTGCAGTCACATTGATCTTTTCATACTCCCAAGACTGCAGACCCCATTGCCAACTACATTTCCCTGAATGTCAACGCATACTTCCTGATCTGATTAGGTTTTATTAGGCTTTATGTTACCTTTGGGCCTTGAGAGATGCCACTCTATAGCAGTGACTGTCCAACTGTTGGCATGATGGCACAGTGAAATCACACAGAGTGTCCACTCATATATCCTTTTCTAGATAAATATCCATGGCTTCTAAGAAATCGGACTCTGTTCATGAGACACCAAGCCCGCATTCCAAAGGGAATTCTTCTCGGAATAAGCTTTAATGAAATAGAAAGAATGATTACTGAATGATTACCGAGAAAACATTATGTCAGCCTCAGTCCTGGTGACTTAAACTTCTGGGTGATTTGAACTTCTGAAATTTCCAATTCTATAGCATCGGATGTGGCAGATGAGCTTGGAGTGGTATCAGGAGGGAAGCAGACCCCCAGCATCTATTTCAGTATCTTCTCGATCATCTAAGCTAGAGCACTGGCTGTCCTGTCTTGCACTGACATCTTATAGGCAGGTCCTTCACTGGTCTTCCTTTCTCACCACCTTATAACAACAGGGCAGCAGACAACATCTCAGTGACCCACCTGGGTCAGATAGCCCATTGACTTCTTCCCCTACTAAAAGACAAAAATCCTAATTTTTCAGCAAACGCAAATGCCTTCTCTAATACATAGATTCTTTGGGAGGGTCCATGGATAGAACACCACTATCAAAATCAAGAGATAGGAGTCTCACATCTGCCCAGTAAGGACATTTGGAGGTCAAATTTTTCACTACACAGGATTCTGATTGTGGGAGAACACCTCCTGAAGTCTAGTACTAATGCAAAATTACTCAGTTTGCTCTAAGAAAAACCACATCAAGGTGAGAAGTGATAAGAGCCCTTCTTCACCTTTTGCAGTACCTTGACATAACCTAAAGCCATTTTCTTGTCACTGATTATGGGAGGTTATACATCTTGGTGACACTGGAAGTCTCTGGTTGAGCTGCTCCTGCTATGCTGGAGAACTCGAGGTCTTTCGTCTTTATGCTAAACAGCAGCGTCTAAGAGTCCTTGCGGCTCTATTAGCTGAGCTGCCCACATTACCTGTTCATAGGTTGCTTTGACTTAGTGTCCAAGACGACCACTGGCCAGGGAGTACACTGGCAAATTTGGTTGACATTCGGACTTCTCTAACAAGGTTATAAATATCCTGCTTGTCTTACAGGCTCTCTATTTTCTTTGCAGCCCAGGTCTACATGAATTAAATCATTACACATAATTCAAATTATAAATAACTTCAATCATTATTTAGATTTCTAGGTACTTATTTCTCACGGTGAGGTATAAGATAGGCTACGTTCTAGAATAGTAATGAAGCAGCAAAACCATAGTGGTTTCTCCTAACAAGTATTTTCTGCCCTTTTTGTAGCCCCGTTGTCTGTTGATTCTTATCCAGATCTTCTCATCCAGGGCCCACGCAGTTGGACCATCCACCTCCGGTATACAACTGATAGCCACAGAGGAGAAGGCTTTGGAAGATGTGCCCTGGTTCTTAAAAAGGCCTCCCAAACTGGCATGTTGCCTCCCCCCATTTTATATTACCTGGAGGAAGGCACTTGACCTCAACTAATTCTCAGGGGCCAGGAAAGTATAATTTGATTAATTCTACTGGCAAGTGGGAGGGTCCAGGACTATTTGCTGAGAAATACTTATATTAAGAGCTTAAGACACGGCTAGCCTCTAACGGGTCCTATGTCAATTTAAACATTGGAGATAATTTTTTTGAGCTAGAAATAAATAGTAAACCCTCATTCGATATACACACTTGTTCTTTATTGCCTCTAAGTGCGTGGTCCCCGAGAACAAATATTTTGTGAAATGATTACATCAATTTCATGTACCTAGAAGCTTTAAATCAGACAGACTCAACTCCTTGCTATGTTTATTGTATGGATTTATTGTTTTCCATAGGTGAAAATTAGAAATTTGGGGGATCTTAACAATCCCCCAAAACTTGCAGTAGCCAGAGAATTGTAGCTAATTTTTACTGAGAGTTCTCCTGGGATACAAAACCAACATTTATGGTTAAAACCAACATAATGGCCAGTTAATTGTCTCTCAACATACTATTCTCCTTCTTCACGCATGCATACTCTAGACTGCACACACTCGGTATTTAACTGAAATAAGGCCTGTGGGCCACCAAACTGAGCATCATCCAATGCAGGCACTCGTGGTGACCTCAGAAGACGCATTAATGACCTCAGAGCCATAAGACAGAAGGAGCCTGGGTCTCTGAATTCTCGCTTGGAGGAAAGCCACATGTCAATCAAAGGTAACTGTTTGGAATTTTACTTAAACAAATTTTTTCTAACATGTTTGAGCCATTTCTCCATTTCCTCGTTTGATCGCTACAGCAGCCAGCATTTCCTTAACAGGTGTCTTTCGTCTTGGACAAGGACTTGCTTAGCTGCTGAGGAAGCTCGTTGAAGAGATCATTTGTCTGTAGATATGGTAGAAGGTTTTCCACAGACAGCACAGTAGGGACTGGAGAGGAGAAGAACGGGAGGGGGTCTCACTTAGGGATGACTGCTCAGCCCCACTTCTTAGAGAGAGGTGAAATAATGAGATTCTCCTCAGTTTGTGTCAATACCGAGCTTTAGAGAGCTGTAAGCTTAGTTTCTGTGAGCTGAGGGTGTAGTGAAGGCCGACCATGGCTGCACTCCGTGTATGTGAGGAGCCTGCTGCGTGCTGCAAATACCCACTACGACAATACTACCCGTGGGTTTTACCCAAAAGATTGTGTTAAGTTGTATGAAAATTGTCAGGCAGTGGAACATCTAACTCCCCAAAGCACGGTGTGACTAACAGGCAGTGTCCACAACACCATAAAGCTAGGAGGAACGAGGTGTGAAGAGATCAGGGACAGGAACAGCAAACACACGTGGAAACCTCACTTTCAGTTCTAACATGGCCAACTTCGTGTGTTACTTTGAAGAAGCCCCCAGTTTCCAACTTCCTTTTATTCCATTTCCTTCTAGATTTACTTCAGATGTCACATCCTCCTTGGAGTCGCTCCTAACCCCATAGATAGGTATGTTGGTAATGGATCCTCTGTCTTAACATTCCCACACAGAAGCACTGTACTTTGGTCTACAGCTGTGTCTCCCTGCCTGAGCTGGCTATATTCTAAGGATACATTCTCCATGTCATCTTCGTAGCTGACCCTCTGGCAAAGTGGTTCTTAACCTTCCTGATGCTGTAACCCATTAATACAGTTCCTCATGTCATGGCAATCCCCCAACCATAAAAATTACTTCATTGCTACTTCATAACTGTAATTTTGCTACTGTTATGAATTGTAATGTGAATATCTGATATGCAGGCTATCTGATATGGGACCCCTGTGAAAGGGTCGGTCGACTCCCAAAGGAGTTGCAACTTGTTGGTTGAGAAACACTGCCCTAACATCATTAGTCTGGGGTCTAGAATAATAAATACCAAAAGCATGGTGAATACACTGGTAGTCAGTTTGACTGAGATGTTTGTGTCCTACCTTAGGAAAAAGAAATCAGGTAGGATCTGAGCTGAGACTTCAGGGGAAGGAGAAAAAGGAAGTGCCCAAATAGAGAGCACCACATGTGTAGGGCCCTGTACTGGTTCTAGTATGTTCTACACAGCTTAGCTGAGCAGGCTAAAAATCGGTAGACTACTGGGTTGCCGAAGCCTCACCACAAACGCACTCTGAGAGGCCCAGAGACGCAGGGTTCCAGACTGTTGCCCCAAGGCATCCTGTTACCTCAGGAGCTGTCTGGCCGTTGTCCTTCTGCTGGTGGCTGTCATCAGCCAGGACAGTGTCCAGAGGATGAAACAAATAAATAAAGCTCTACTACTGTCAGCTCTATTAGAAACACAGGAAATAAATTAATGTTTGCCAAATGGGAAAAGAAAAAAATCAATAGGGAAAGAAATATTATTTTTAATCTTCTGAGAAGGCTTTTATAAACAACAGAAAGGGGAAAAAAATAAAAACCATGAAAAAAAAGCTGCCATCCTTCTTTTAACCTTATTTATTATCAGACGCTCTTCGTCATCTGAACTGCATGATAATTTAAAATTTCATTTTAATTTCAATGAGTCATATAATTCAACCTAGCCTTTCACAGTATTTTTTTCCCTGAAAAAGAAAAAATTAAAAAACAACTCTAAAGGAAACAAAAGCAGGGCTCGGGAGAGGAGGGTAAGAGGTCCTGAGAGTGGTCATTTACTTACTGAGTTTAAAAGTCTGTGCAAAAATACGGCAACCTTGAAAATAACAAACAGGAACAACGCGAATGCCCCTCAGTGGCTGTGACTAGGCTCCTCCTCACTCTCTGTCCGTCTGTGTTCTCATTTGGATTCAGATTATTTTAGCCGTTTTGGTTGTTTTGGAAGCTCATGTCTTCCCTTGTTTTTTCTATAGTTGCTGCTCTGAAAGGCAAATTCTCCCTGGGAGAATCTTCAATCTTATCTGAGAGAGTTGTTGAATTTAAGAGAACTACTCATATCAGTTGCCAATATTTATTGAGCATGTACTTAGCACCAGACATTGAAACAAGGCTACAGATGCCTTTTGTTGTTTAACTGTCACCTCCCCGTGAGAAAGAGAATATTAATGCTCACAGTTTATAGAGATGAAGACCCAAGTTTGAGAGGTTAAGAGACCCTTTCACCCAGCATCAGGTAGGCTAGTGTCTTGGTTAGGGTTTTACTGTGAACAGACACTATAATCAAGGCAATTCTTATAAGGACAACATTTAATTGGGGCTGGCTTACAGGTTCAGAGGTTCAGACCAGTATCATCAAGGGGGAAACATGGCAGCATCCAGACAGGCATGGAGCTGGAGGAGCTGAGAGTTCTACATCTTCATCTGAAGGCAAACAGAAGACTGGCTTCCAGGAAACTAGGATGAGGGTCTTAAAACCCCCACACAATGACATACCTATTCCAAGAAGGCTTTGCTTCCTCCTAGTATCACTCTTTGGGCCAAGCATATACAAACCATCATAGCCAGGAATCGAAGAGGTAGCCCATGACCAAAAGATACCCAGCTCTGTGCATTTAGCCTCATGAAGGGGACTGATTCACGGGGAGAGCAGGGAGAGCTTGGCTTTCATTCTTCCTCGCCTCACACGTGCCCATGTGTGAGATCGTTTTATATTCCATCCCTTGCTCAGTTGGTTTTCCAGCAAGAGCTTATCAGAAAGGAAGCTTGCACAGTGCGGGCTCTGACTGTGGAGTGTGATCCTAAACGTGTAACATCACTTTCCCACGCATCCCCCATTCGGGGCTCACTCTCTGGACCTGCGCTCTTGTCTTTCCATACTGATAGATGCAGGTGAATTTGGGTTAGTTGGCTGCCTGGGAAACAGACTATGTGCTTGAATTGGTCATGTGACCAGTTCTTATGCCACCTAATAGACAAAGCGCCCAAGTTTAGAACAACAAAGTATTATGTCTCTGGGACCTAAGTCCAGTGCAAATTGCTTAGGGGTTCTACTTTGATTTCGTCCTGACATGTGCCTTTCTGACAATCACAGCAGGGGGAGGGACACTGGTAAATCACATGCTATCTCATAATGGTCCCATCTAGAGGTGCTTCACATCACTGAGGAAGCTCATTCATTGATGAAAGCAAGTCACATAACTAATTGTACTTGGGATTGCGTGGACCTGAATGCCTGTGAGAAACCCTGATGATGGCCAGGCACCATTTCTAGTTCTTCAGATACCATATAAAATCCTCAGCCTACCAAGTCAGGTACACGGGAACCCATGAAGGCCGGGATGCATAGGGAGTGATGGAACTGATGGTAGACGATGTTTTTTTGTCACTGAGATACGGGGTCAGGGACTAATTAATGAAGAAATGAACCACAGAAAATTCTAACGGAAGACCATCTAAAGAGCAAGGAGTAAGTACAAATTCTCCTGGTGGGAAGGGGTGTCACATATCAGAATGGCCAAGAAGCCAAGGGGGCTGGTGTGTAAGGAGGAAGGGAGGAGACTGGTAACGGGCGGGGAGGAGTCAGATTGTGGGAGCTCTGTAGGTCGAGGACTGTACTATTAACCCAGCTGTGTTCAAGGCCCCTGAGAGCTTCAAACACAGGGCAGGTATGATTTAATGTATGCTTGGGAAAAGATCTCCTGGCTGTCCTGAGAGGAAACCATTAAGGGCCAGGATGTTAACAGACTCCTTAGAACTACTGTGTCCATCTTAGGACCTCTCCTTCCCCTCAGTGAGCAGAGACAAAGGTAAAGATTACCACCTTTCTGTCCTCTGGTGCCACTCCTTCTCCAGCTACTATGCAGTGAGCCCTGGCATAACGGGTCCTTCTCAAGCTGTGTACCTCCCTCTACCCAGCAATGGCTTGGAAGGGAAGATGGATATTGTCCCCTGGAGTTCTCCTCCTATTTTTATTGGATATTTTTAAATTTACATTTCAAATGTTATTTCCTTTCCCAGTTTCCTGCACATAAACCCCCTATCTCATCCTCCTCCCCTTCTTCTATGAGGGTGGTCCCCTCCCCAACTAACCCCCTTCCTGCCTCCCTGACATTTCCCTACACTGGGGGGTCCAGCCTTGGCAGGATCAAGGGCTTCTCCTCCCTTTGGTGCCCAACAAGGCCATCCTCTGCTACATAATGCAGCTGGAGCCATGGGTCTGTCCATGTATAGTCTTTGGGTAGTGGTTTAGTCCCTGGGAGCCCTGGTTGGTTGGCATTGTTGTTCTTATGAGGTTGCAAGCCCCTTCAGCTCCTTCAATCCTTTCTCAAATTCCTCCAATGGGGATCCTGTTCTCTGTTCAATGGTTTGCTGCTAGCATTCGCCTTGGAGCTCTCCTCCTAATTCAGGAATGTGGAGTACGGCATGAAAGAGGAGCAGAAGCCAGTTGAAGCTGTGTGTGTCAGCAGAGAACCATTCTGTATTTGATCACCATGTTTCTCTATAACCATGATTGAAAAAATAAATCCTTTGCTTTTGAAAAAAATAAAAGAAGAAAAACCATTATAAAAAAAGGTCCTGGACATTAATTTGCTTAATGGTGCCCTGACACAGATGACGTGTTTCTCCTGACACGTTGGCACTGGAGTTGGCAGAAGGCACCTCATGTGTCTGTGTCAGGCTTCATCGGCAGCCGCGTTTGTCAGGAGTTGCTCAAGTGACAACCACAAAACAGCAGACTGTCTCCCTGGAACCACCTGTTGTAGCTGAGCCTTTCGTGTGTCTATCTGTCATCTGTGGCCGGTATGTTTCAGCTCAAATGAGACCAGAACAGTCTGCACAGAAGCAGATAGCCAAATTACTTCCCAGACCAGCCTTCCAGGATGAACTCAGACTCTGAGCTGAGGTTTCGTGTGATGGGTTTTCTCAGGCTGCGTGTTTCCTTTCCCTAGTCATTCCAAGTGTCACTCTCTCAGCCCAGGCAGGCTCAAGAGAGGGCCCTAATTCAGGTACTGAAAATGACTTCAGCCAGGATTCATTTTGGCTATTTCTGAATCTCTGGAGTTCAAGGTTGTCTGGGGAGACGCACGTGTGTGTGTGTGTGTGTGTGTGTGTGTGTGTGTGTGTGTGTGTGTGTGTGTGTGTGCGCGTGCGTACCTCCTTCACATCTGTCAAAAATATTCAGTTTGGATAATATCTGAATTATTATGGAAACAGTACCAGGGAATGCGAAACAAACGGAAACTAAGAAAGACAGACAACCCGCAGGCCTGCCCCTGTGAGACCACATAGTGAACACAGCACCTCTTTCATTTTATCTTTTGAGTAAGTCACATTTTCCTGCTTTACAAATGAGAATAGTGTATCCACGAATCTCAGGCCATAGCTAATTTTGCCTTATTTTCATTTTGGAATAGTTTTAGGTTGGTACAACCATTACAAAGATAGTACAGTGTTTCCAATTTATCCCAACCTATTACTTCTCGCCATCTACCTGTTAGTGAACCGTACTCAATCTGTCAAAATGAAGTAAGGAACTGGTCTGGTCTGCTGCCTAAGGGCTTTGTTCATCAGCCACCATCTTCACTTACATCCTCCTGCTGGTTTCAAAACCTAGACTAGAGTTCAGTTTATGTGTCCTCTGTGTTTCTTTAGCTTTCTCTGCTGCATGGTTTTTTTTAGTTGGTGTTTTGTTGTTGTTTGTTTTTTGTTTTGGTTGGTTGGTTGGTGTTTTGTTTTGTATTTTTTTTGTATTAAAATAGAGTTAAGGATTTGGGGAGACTCTTTCTTAGGGACATCAGGATGTCAACATTCACCTCTGGGTTGTTGTGGCTGTTATCTTCCCTGGGTAATTACTGTGAATTCATTGTTTTTTTCCTGTCTATATTCTATGGATCCATCCAGGCTGAGTCCTGGAGAGTGACATAGAGTCCTGGCTTGTAGAGAAGGACCTGTCTGTATGTCCTTCAGACTGGGAAGCCTGGCTTTTGTTTTATTTACCCTTTCCATGCTTTGTATTAACAGAGACTTTTGGAGGTTAATTTATTTGGGAGACTATAACCTAATAGCAATATTGTAAATGTTGTTACTCAGAGTGTTATGGCTTTGGCCATGGGAGTTCCTTCTGCTTCCATGGTTCATTGACATGACCCCATGGACCCCATGACCCTTTGGGGTTTTGTTTCTTTGTTTGTTTGTTTTCATTTTCTCTTGATTGTTTTCTTACTTTCTGAGTTAATGAGACACTCTGCACACATTTTTCAATGTCATTCCCTCAGCTAAAATGTCGTTTACTTCCCTTAGGCGTCTAGGTTCATTTTCTTAGAGACTCATATTTGGAAGCCAAATTCTGGGCAGTGGGCAAGCTTGTGGCTGGCCAGGTACCACCGCCCCTAGGCCTATTTGGTGAACAGAGCTAGATCCCTCCCCCTTACTCCATCTCCCCCCAATCAGGAGTTCAATTTATATCCTTGACTTCGATCTAACACTACAGGATTTATTAACGGTCTTTCTCCTTTGCTTCTCTGCAATTCCTTTCTCTGGCAGTGAAAGACAATGGCTCTCATTGCTTTATTTATTTTATTCGGTTCTCTCTTCCTCTCTCACACAGCTTCAGGATTGCTAATACACATAACATTTATATTAAAAATATATTTATCATCCAGAGCACAGTATATGTGCAGAATTCTTTTTGTCTTAGTCTTAAGATGTCGCTAAGACCTTCTTCCCAGAGTATCTCCTTTTGCTCCCACCCTGCTCAGCACAGCTCTGCTGTGTGATGGGACACTGAGTTTCATTTGTCTGTCTGCATTCTGTCCTAGGATTTTGCAACATTCTGGTTTTGTGCTTTTAAAATGGGCGCACAATGAGCTTCATGCTTAATGGTCAGTGGACCATACAGAGTTGAGATGTCTTCTCTTGTCTTCTGAAGTTACCAGAAACAATGGCTCAACCGTTTCCCATCCCTGCAATTTTCATAAATAAATGAAGATGATTTTATCCTGGTGACTTTATCATGCAGGTGGCTGCTTGTTACATGGACATAAAAAAATAGAATCAAAAGTGACAAAGTAGATTGGACACAGGAGGATGCATGTCCAAGAAGGTTCAAGTTGTGGTTGAGGCAGGAGACTGGCTGTGCTCACAGTCTCTGGGCTGCAGGATCACCCAGCTTGCTTTGCCATTAGTCACTTCTGATTGGCACGCCATTTCTCCTTGATGATTTTCAGTAGTAAGACAATTCTTTGCCTACAGATGTGATGCTGCTTCCTGCTAATCACAAAGAGAGGCTCTCTTGAATCTATCCTCTTTCCGATGAAAGGGACTTTTTCCACAGTGGCAATTGGTCCAGCCCACAAGTGCATCCAGAGACCTTGGTACTGAAGAAAGGAAGCCATTGAAGAGCCTCCATGAATGCTGGGCTTGTGACCTTTCTCCTTGTTAGTGTTTTTCTAATCAATAGTTGAAGATGCTTCCTATTCCAGTCAGCGCTTGTTTTCCTGGAATGACATAAGCCCTTGACGTAATGTCAGGATAAATGCTCAGCTCAATGCAGAGCTGAGAGAGTGTGGTCTTCATCCTGACAGGGACAGGAAGGACTAGACTGTCTCTCCTGCTTGTTACTGAACAAGTACACTGCAGGAGAGGGGGAAGCTGACTGCGCCCAGCGCTGCTGTGAACGTAATAAGATGGTTTATGTCAAGCGGGGAGGCACATTTATTACATATGTCTCTTGCTCCAAGCTGCAGATGAGAGAAATCCTCTAATCTCACTCCGTTTTAATCCCGGATTAAGGCAGATCTGTTAATAAAACACTAGTAAAATCAAGAACAGTTTGCAATTATCTCCCACTTCTATTACTTACATTATATGGCTTCAAATATAGACACACAGAGTCAAGTATGTCTTAAATTCTCTGCACCCTTAAAGAAAAACTTGAGTAAAATTAAGAGTACTAACATAAGGGAAGTGCTAGAAAATTTACGGAGGGGAGGGGGAAACAGATGAGCATGTCTGCCTTGCATATTAATATTTTCAATTTCTTTGCAAGCCACTTAACTTAAAACCATGTCAGCAGACAGTGCATACAGGAGGGAAACCTGGGAGCATGGAGATAAACAGTGCGCAGGCTCACACGCACCCCCCCATCCCAACACATGCCTTCAGGAAAGTACATGCTAACGGTATAGACAATTAATTCCTGGGCAAGCCGGGGAGAATTAGCTACCCTTGCTCATGAACTCCACATGCAGAACCTACTCAGGAAGAGCGTCACAGGTCTGGTCAACTTGAAATTTGGAAGTGGCTAGTTATGGGCAGACTGCTGAGCCTGGTTTTATAAACAGTGTGGCTCCAGAAAATGCCTTGCATGGAATTTTCTAGAATCTGGGTTGGTTATCTAGAATCTGAGACATAGTGCTCAGGAGACAGGGCAGCTCTACTCCCCTGAGTAAGCTCCATTCTCCTTGTCTGTCACCTGGGTAGCAATCTATTCTGGTGAATTTTATGGTCAATTTGCCACAAGTTACAATCACCTGAGTAGGAAG
Source organism: Rattus rattus (assembly GCF_011064425.1). NCBI lineage: Eukaryota > Metazoa > Chordata > Mammalia > Rodentia > Muridae > Rattus > Rattus rattus. Next base: position 91,436,073 of record NC_046161.1, on the reverse strand, counting down.
TCTCACCGGAAAATTTGTCACGATTGCTTTAGCCGATGTGAGAAGACCCATCCCACATTTCGGGCGGCACCTCCAGGTAGCAGCAGAGAATTTCGAAGGAGGCATTTCAGAAGGAGGTTTCTTTCAGCCTTTGGCTCATTTGGCCTTCCCTCTAGCCAGCCAGTCGATTTGTCCCACTGCTATTGAGCCATTTGGTGACAGACAGCAGAACCATCATGGCTAAGCTTTCATCGTGCAATTAGGAAGCAGTGGCTCCCCGGGAACCTTCTGGTACTCTTTTGAGCAAGAGGCTTAGACTCTTGAGACACTGAGCCTTGCGGACTGAGTGACTACCAGTCAGTGAGAACTATTCTGGGGCTACTAAGACTGTGAACACCGCCAGCCTTAAGGACCGAGGACCAAGTTCTCTTCCACTCCGGTATGATGTGGATCTCATTATGATTTTAAAGGTGCATTATAACTTTTGATGTTTATTCCTCCACTTACTTCTATTCCTCTAGAGAGCCTGAGTCAAACACAACCTGTGTGGATTTATATAGGCAGCCGGATGAGTGGGTGCGGACAACAGCGGAGCTCACTCTGGAGGTTGGAGATTGGTCATCAACTTTATGCAGAGCAGCATAACTTATTAATAATTAATATCTCAGATTTAGCTCGATGCCATGAAACTTTGGGGATACTAATTTATTGAAATCATGACTGCAGAGCACACAAATCCCTTTGATGTAATTGCAGAGAATAAATAAGACGCTCAGGACACTGAACTAAATTGTAAGCAATTTAGAAAGGGGACCAAAAGAGTATATTAGGTGGTGAGGAAGGACAGGATGCAGGCAGGGGACAGATGAGTCATGAAAGAGGATTTAAAAGCTTGTGTTACTCTAGCAACCTCGGGTAGCATCACAAACCTTCCCAGACAGCTGCAAGGAACATGGAACACAGTGAGGAATGTGGAGAGGGCAGCAGCTCTGAGCTCCCCTTGAATGGAAGGGAGCAGGATGATGCCTACCCATGAGGAAAACCATGTTTACAGAGGCAGAACCCAGGGGGCCTCTAGCCCCTTGAATATGGAGGATGGCTGTGATGGTTTGTATATGCTCCATCCAGGGGGGGCACTATTAGAAGGCGTGGCCCTGTTTGAGTAGGTGTGGTCTTATTGGAGTAGGTGTGGCCCTGTTCCAGTAGGTGTGGTCTTGTTGGAGTAGGTGTGGCCTTGTTGGAGTAGGTGTGGCCTTGTTGGAGGAGGTGTGTCACTGTGGGTGTGGGCTTCCAAACCTTCATCCTAGCTGCCTGGAAGTCAGTATTCTGCTAGCAGCCTTCATATGAAGATGGAGAACTCTCAGCTCCTCCTGCACCATGCCTGCCTGGATGCTGCCATGTTCCTGCCTTAATGATAATGGACTGAACCTCTGAACCTGTAAGGCAGCCCCAATTAAATGCTGTCCTTTATAAGACTTACCTTGGTCATGGTGTCTGTTCACAGCAGTAAAACCCTAACTAAGACAGTGACACAAGCAGGAAGTCTCATTGCTGTTGAGTTTCCTTGGCCCCTTCGGTAAGCAAGTAGGACTGACCATCTGAGACAGAGCCCACAAGAGCAAGACGCAGTCTAGGGCAAGAAACAGAGTTTGCTTTTAGAAATCCTGATGGTTGGTGTTCCAAGTTGGGATGTCACAACTTTTTAAGATTCTGCCTTGTCCATTTGTGAATCATGGGGCTATTATTTAAAGAGATTTGTTGAGTGTTTTTAGAAATAAATATTCTGCCTCATTAAAATACTCAGTCGATTGCGTTAAACAAGATTATATATGTGAAAGGACTTTCTAAACAGAATTCAGAAAACCATTTTATAAATAGCCATTGGCTATGTATGTGGGAGATTTTTCTTTCAACGAACCAAAGGTAAAGCAAACTAAATTGAATGTGATGAGAACAAACACAGAGATTAGGAAGAGTTTTGATCTTGTTCCAGCTCTCAGCCAACTTCCTCTCTCTACTGTATCTGCCTCCATTTTGTAGGGAGGTTTTCTCTCATGAGGTCAACTTGATGGCAACTGAAAGCTTCCCAGACTCCAGTCCAAGAAAATCTTTTTCTCCTATGTTGTGAAAAAAAAAATGTGTGAATCTGATTGGGTAGGTTTATGTCCTGTCCCTAATCTCCCAGCAGTCATTAAGGTAGCTGGGGAAATAACCATCCATCTATATGCTTAAGGCTAATGTAGAGTCCACTCAGGTTCACTGGCCTGGGAAATGGGGAGGAAGACCCCTGGCCTGTGCCGTGAGCAGATCCTGGAAAGGCAAACATTAGAAGTGTGGACATATTGACCAGAGAGGACTAGGTCTTGGTGTAGGGTGGTGGCTAGAGAAGGCATTGTCTACCCTTCTGTTGGATGTGTGTTGACTTGGGTTGGCGGCTTACATAGCTGTGAAGAATTAGGCTACTTTTAGGAACCTGGCTGGGGTGAAAACTCAGAGACAGTCTGTAACACGTCAGAGGCCTTATTTGGTCATGAAAGTTGGCATTTAGAAGGTAGCAGTGTCTAGAAAAAATTTAATTAAATTAATTAAAAATTAATTTTCTCATAGATTGTTAAATTGAGAGGTTTCCTGGTTTCGTGCGCAGAGGAGAATCTGAGAATTGATTATCTTCCAGAGCCTCCCTACAAGGGACAGAGACAATTTGTCCATTTCCTGTAGGAACTGCTACCCAATTCTGCAGCCTTTACCCTCCAGTTCCATCCTCCTGTTCCTTCAGGTCAAGGCTGTGAGGACAGGCAGGGTGGGCTTCAAGAGGTACATTTGTGGTCAGTACTTTCTCTTTGGCCCGGTTGAACATAAATAGACTTTTTTTTACACGTGCACACAAAGTACTCCGATTGCCTCCACGCACCCACAAGTGGATTTGCACGTGTGTGCGGATACATACGCACATGGTCACATCCCTCGAAAAGCAATTTCCCCCGGAGCATTAAGAAAGTTCCCTTCTCCACTTAAATGCGTTTCCAAATAGTCTTATTTTATTTTATTTTTTTTATTTATTTCTCTGCCATATCCTTTTCAATCTGGAAAGTGACTTGGCCTCTTTTCCCTCATCTATTTTCTGCCTTTCTGCTATTCAGTTTAGGCATGAAACACAGAACTAGATTGAAAGCATTCAATGGCTATTCAATCGGAGAAGAAAAGAGCCCCTTGGAGCTTTATTAGATATGAAGATCCACAATAAAAATCAATTTCTGCCTCTTTATGCAGTTTAAATGACAAAGCACCCACCCATTCTGCAGCCATTGTGCCCGGGAAATGTAATTCAGTCCCTGAGCTGGGCCCAGAGCACCGCGGACTCCCTGACCTGCACTGACAGATTCCAATATGATACAGACCTTCGGAGATAATGACAGCCACTTCATCTCACTGCAAGAAAAAAGTTATCTGATATCTTTGAGGGTTAAAAGGCTATGTGGGCAGCATTTTCAATAACCCACTAAATCAGCATCTTAAAAAATACCTCAGCTTTGTCCCTTTAAAAAAAATTTGCCCCTTACTCCTAACTCCATTTCCGAGCCCCAGCTGATACTGTTACAAGTGTCTCTTGCCAAACCTATAGAGTTTTCTTCAGCATAGAAGGGAACCCTCCTCCAGAATTAGTCCAAAGGGAAACAAGACGGGGGAAATAGCTTCTGACTCTGGGCATCTTGAGGTCTCCAGGTCTTCAGGGAATGATATTGGGAAAAAGAAAACATTACAAAGCCAGAACTGACCACCAACTTATCCTAAACTGATTTAAGACACGACCATAAAAAGTTTCGTGCAATAGAAACACAACTCTGTAATCGGAAATGCATACCTGAGGAGATTTTGTGATGCAGTTGTTGTCAACAGAACTCTTGGAAGCACCACAACTGGCCCTTGATGGTTGCCAGTGAGACTAACCAGATAGATGGGGGAAAGCTAAGGTGTGAGGTATGTCCTGACCGCTTTCATGCTGAGCAGTCAATGTGCAAATGACTGGAGCTGGGTGCATGCCTAATGGTTCTGTCTCGAGCAACATTTATGGACATATATGTGAACTTTGTTTTCTTATTATGGCTAGGGAGGTGGAAGAGAAGAGAGGTAGGGGAGAGTTGAGGTAGTCTCTGGTCTCTTGGAAGGAGTAGGGGGGATAAAAGAGCTTCAGGAGGGCAGGATGAGAGCCCCTGGGAAAGTGCAGAACCGCCTGTGGCTGGGTCACGTTAATCATGCATTCCAGGGATGGCAAAGGAAGTGACCATGATCAGAGCAGGGTCTGGACTCAGAGCCCTGTGTGAGTTTAGGGCTCCTTGGCTATCTTGACCTTTATAACTTATGAAGCATAAAGTCTTCGCCAAATGCCTTCCTACTCCTTCACGGTCTTTTCATTGCCCTGTCAATCTATGGCTTGGTCTCCAAATCTACAAAGTTAGCTTCTTTCCCTACATGTTATCTTTCAGCTACATTAAGAAAAAAGTTTAAGTGCTTCGCAACCAAATATGCTAATATGATCTTTTTACTTTAAATTAAGGTAGAGGATCTTGATTTCCACCCATATCTGAGAAATGTCAGGGCTGTTCAACTGGTCATGGGGAACCCAAGTTCCACGTGTGTGCTGACACCACCCTCCTGTCAGTGACTGTCCAAACCAGAGCCATCCTAAACAACTATAAGGCACCTTGAAGAAATTTTCTTCACGTCCCACTGAAAAGTTATATAAAGAAATTGTGGCAAAATCAGTTCTAAAATATCTTACGTGACTCAAAATATATGAACTGTTATTCTGATATTCAGTCAATATTTAAAATTATTAATGAATTCTTTTACATTATTTTTATATTAGTCTTGAGAATCCAATGTGTTTCACAGTTCAATTAAAACTACCCGTAGTTTGAATGTCCAGTCAACACGTGCCTATTAAGTTAGGATGGGGAGGCCACAGGAGCTGGTAAAATGCTTGCCCCATGGGCAGAAGGGCTGAGGTTCATTTACTTAGCACCTAAGTAAATGTTGGCTAGGCATGGCAGATGGGTCAAAGACTCAGTTCTTTGAAAATGCCAGGTGGGAACAAGATGTCCCCAGAGCAGGCTGAGACAAGCCAAATTGGTGACCCCTGGGTTCAGGGAGAACCATGCCTCAGTAGATTATGGAGAGTGATTGAGGAAGACACCCAACATTAACTTATGGTTAATGCATGTACATGCATGTACACACTCACTCACACAAATACACACATGCACTTTCACACATGTGAGCACACATATATACATGTCACATGAATTCATTGCTAAATAAACAAACGAGGCAAGGCCCGTCTAAGGCTCTCGTTGAGAGGAATGAGAGGGTATTCTGTGGGTAGCACCATGACTAGTTCTTTGACTAGTCGTGTCTGCGACGGGAAAGCTTTGGGTGCCCACTGTGCTCAACTTGTTAACCAGTTAGGCCAGACCCAGAACTCGCTCTGCCATTTTACCTTTACTTCAAATCTGGCCGCTTTTGCTGTGGCTTCAAGAGAAAGATAAGCAATATTTGCGGGGGGAAAAGAGAGCTAAAGATTTGGGGTATTACTAAAGGTTCTCCTCAACAGATCTAACTTTTGACCCCAAAGGAAAGTTTCTGTATGGCACAGGAGTCCTTCTTTGGTACTGAAGTCTCCATATTTCTCCTCTGGGGCCAGTCTTGTCCTGGTTACTTTATTGTAAAGAAAACCAGCAAGCGTCAACTCATTTAACAGCAGGGCACTCGGCAGCACAGATGAAAAATGCCAACCGCCTTTGGGTGCATTCTTATCCCTGACAGAGGCAAGTCTGGGTGAGTTTCTCCAGGAGCCATCCACCTCTCTTTTGAGGTAGTATCTGTCTTTTAGGAAGCGAGCTAAGCTGATTGGCAGTGAGGTTACCTTCCCAGGTCTGGGTTCGCCAGTCAGCTTCCCTTCGCTGGGTTCCAGAGATCGACTCAGGTGTGCTTGCCTGAGAAGCACTTTTATTAAGTGAATTCTCACCCCAGCATCCCAGGCTGGCCTTGACTTCACTATGCAGGCAGCACAACCTTGACGAGCAGCAGTCCTCTTACGTCCGTTTCTAAGTGCTTGGCTTACAGAGTCTAGATACGCGTTTAGAATTCACAATTTTAAACCCTGTGGAAAACCCTATGACTGGGGGAGCCGGTCCTGGATTAAGACTGAGGAGAACCCTGTCTGAACCCTGGAAATCTCATCTGAGGCCAGCAGGAGTAGGACTTTTCCCTCTCTGCTCTGAGCCTGCATGTTCCAGTGCACATAGCCTTACAACCTCCACCTCCACTACCCTTGAGGTAGGCATGTAGTCTGCTGGCCAGATTACAGGTTAAACTTCCTCTCTCCTCATCTGGACATGTCCAGCAAACACCTGGAACCCCTCTTTGTGCAAATGAAGCGTTGCCAGGACCCCAGCACCAGCCATCAACCTGAAAACACCCCAAAGACCCCTACCCACTTCCCACGGTTTATATAGCCCTTGTTCATCCCCAGTCATGAAAGCCATCTCCAGAGAAGGCTTTTTCTTCCAAACTCATGCCTAGATAAACTTCATCCCTTCCAGTTTAGCTCAGTGGGCAACGGTGTCTGGATATCCAGAAGGAAAAACAGACCTGATTGACACTTTAAGTTGATCATTTTGGCATTGAGTTTTAAGCTAGAATGAATTTTGAAAGCGTTAATCTGATTCCTTTTTAAAAGGCTTAAAAAAATAAAGATTATAATTACATCATTTCACTCCTTTCCTTCCTCCCTCCAAACCATCCCATGTAACCCCTGCTTGCTCTCTTTTCAAATTTATGACCTCTTTAAGATTCTTTAAAAAAAAAAAGATACAAATCTTCAGTAATCAAAACATCCCAGTGACCAAAACCTTAATGTGACTCTACCTTTTCTGAGGTCCCAGGGATTAATCTGTATTGTTTTGGTACAGTCTAATCCAGGAATATTTTTCAGAACCTAACAGGCCATTGTTTTCTTTTTTGCTTCCTGTCTCTCTGTGTTTGTGGGAGGAATCACAATGTAACCTTTTACATCTTAAAATTCCCATTCCCAAGTCCAGTTTACTAGAAAAAAAAAAAGGCTAATGTTTGTCTTTGGGTTCCAGAAAGCCAGGAGAACGAGGCTGGAAGGGCAGTCAGATAATTTAGTAGGGTCACTCTCTTCAGGATTTTATACTGTTTCTGGGGAGTTGAGTCCATATTGATTCTTAATTTATGGGATGGCCATTTCTTAGGGAAGTAAGCTTCGGATTCTTTGAGTAATGATACACACACGCAGTTTATTCACTGTAGAATATTTCTTGGGTAGACATTGTAAAACCTCATGACTCTCACTTCATTGTATGGCCTTGAGGAAATTATCTGGCCCAATATATTTCAACTGAGGCAGGATATGAAAGTATTAATAAAAATGTTAGTGGAAGACTTGGGGCCTTTTAAAGAAATAACAGGATGAGATAATATTTTTTATTACATCCGAATCCTCTCTTATTCTAGAATCTGGTATTCACCGACCAGGCTTATTACAATTTTAATAATCGAAGAAATTAAATAATTAACTATGTCTATATGATCACAGAAAAACTTATGGAGAATAAGAAAATCTTGTGCTTCCATGTTTAAGTCAAGTACCCGCCAATGCTTTACAGAAAGGCTGATAAAACTGCTCACGAGTGCAGAATTTATCCCCTCCTTAACCCAAGTACTGGAGCAAGACCAGCTGCTGACTTCATGGGGCAATGAGGTAAGGGGAGTGTGTTAGCTGATTCTGAAGATCCTGGCTTTCATTTAGCTCACAGTTTGTGAGGTTGAAGAGAGAAGACGGCCCTGGTAGCAAACAGCTCATTCACAATTGTTACAATGCATTGGTGGAACAATCAAATGTCTGACAGCGACTCTGCTGGGAGGCGATGCCTGGGAATTTTGCTTCATTCTTTGCAGACGTCCCTTCATGCTTTTTTTTTTTTTTAATATTTTTTCCTTTTGCTGATTTTGCCTTATAATCCTTTTGCTATGATGAATCTTGCCTATGAGCAATGGAACAGCAAACAAAACCCTCAAGTTCTCAAGGCCCCTCTGCCTGACTCTGAAATGGAAGCAGCTACTGTTTGAGCAAATCTTCCAGGTGGTTCTCTCAATCGATATGGACAAGGATGGGATGCTTCGAGCCATTGTAGATCCTCTGACCTGTGACCCTGTGATCATGGCTCCAATCATAACAGGCACACTAACCAACTTACGAACTGAATACTTGTGCTTCTGAATTAACCAATCCAGTAACTGTCTACCTTTATCCTTCACGAATGAGGTAATATATAGATTAATACCATGCTAAGTAAACTATAAATACAAATGACTAAGGTGGTTGGGAAAAATAACAGTTGATGACGTTTAAAACTTTATGTTAAATTTACATTCTAAGAATCCACAAATAAAGATCAATGGAAGGCGTGTGTGTGTGTGTGTGTGTGTGTGTGTGTGTGTGTGTGTGTGTGTGTGTGAATTTCATATGGATGCTTTTGTGCTACAGGAGCAGAGTTATATTGTGGCAGAAACCAGGTGGAGTTGCAAGCTTAGCATGCTGACAATCTACTGACCCACTTCATTTTCTTGGGGCAGAATAAAGAACTCAACATTTCAAGTTTTCCAGTTAGTTACCTGTGTACCATCACGCACATAGAAACAGGAAGTGTGATGTCTCCTTCCCAAGCCTTTGTCCCCCTCTTTGGAATTGTCCCATAAATTTGAGAAGTAAATCCAGCTTCTAGAGATCAGCCAAGGAGGGACCTTACGATCTCTCCAGTGTTCCCATGTGATACATCACTAGGTAAAAGGGCTCTGTGGTAGAGTTTTGTGCACTGCTGCCCGATGTCTTTGCTTGTACAGATGCTACACAGATCCAGGATGGTGTCCTTCCTGTGCACTGTATAGTGATGCCTTTCAGCTTGTGAGGAAATGGCAAATCAGCAAATCCATTATAGGTTGGAAATATTTTAAGTCCAGCATGTACTTACTGAACCTGTACTGAAGAGTTCCATATACTTCCTGGTAGCAGTTGAGTGGGAACTACAGTTCTCTACCACTGTCTAGTAGGCAGAGGGAGCATCACCAAGGAATGCCTTCTCACCAAGCCTGAGAAGATGAAAAGTCAAAGGCAGAGTATGAGTTCTACTAAAGCTTTGTACCATTGTCAACTTGAGGAGCCTGTTTTTAGAGCCATCGCAGAAGGCTGGCTCAGGAGCAATTGCTTCCCCACCAAAGTTCCCCTCTGAGGACCTTGACATCCCTTTCTGCCTGTAAATCTGAGGCAGAATTGGTCATCATTCTTTTCCACGGTCCTTCTTAACTGTTCTCTTCATCTGGAACTTTATTTATATCCCGACACTGGTCTCCCCCTCACAGAGTCCCTCCTCATGCCCCTCCCTTTCTCCTCTGAGGGGGTCAGCCCTCCTGGACATGTCCTTCCCACCCCAATGCATCAAGTCTCTGTCAGATTAGGCTGGCCTGCTGGGGAATGGATACCACAGTTAGGCTACAGCTTTAGGGAGAGCCTCGGCTCCAGTTGTACCACAAGGACACATGCTCCACTGTGCTCATAACAGCTTAATTCATAATAACTAGAAGTGGGAAACAACCCTGATGTCCCTCAACCCAATGGATGCAGGAAATGTGGTTCGTTTACTCAATGGAATACTATTCAGCTATTAAAAACAAGAACATCACGAATTTTGTATACAAATGGATGGAACTAGAAAATATTCTAAGTGAGGTAACCCACTCCCTAAAGGACATGTATGGTATGTAGCCATGTATGGTAAGTGGATATTAGCCATAAAGTACAGAATACCTATGATACACACTACTACAGACCCAAAGACGTTAAACAGGAAGAAAGGCTCAAGTGGGATGCTTGAACCTCATTTAGAAGGGGCAATAACATAGTCATTGGAGGAAGAGGGAGGGAAGGACCTGAGTGGGAGGGGGAGGGGAAGGGGATAGGAGTAGGATCAGGTGTGGGGAGAGACAGGAAAGAGGCCGGAAGAATAAATAGAATCTGCAGCTGCTCGGGGAGGAGAAGGATAGGGGATTCTCTATGAAGTTCCAGAGCCCTGGGATGAGGGAGGCTTCCAGGAGTCAACGAGGGTGACCTTAGCTGAGACATCTGGAACATTCTAATTCCAGGTGTCTATGCAACTCTCCTCTTTTACCTCAGAACTCTGAATGCCACTGTGGCAAAAATTTCAACTTCTTTCTTGTTCCATTCTCTCCATTTTGGCTTCAAGTGTTTTCCTAGCACACACTTCCCTTACATTGTTCCTTGATATTTTCTTTCATATTAAACTTATGAGGATATGAAATCTGTCTATTCTGTTCACTGAGCACTCCTGGAATTTAAGAACAGGCTCTGCTTGTACGAGAGAGCCAAGTTATGGTTAGCAGAGGCTGAAGGAAAGAATAAATGAGGAGACTGGCTTTTCCTCTCATTGTTGGTTGGCTTTGGCTGTCGTACAACCTTTGTCACAACTGAGCACACTCTGTGTCTATGTCTCTCCTTCGAGATGAGCTGCACTGAAGACTTCTTCAACTGCAGTAAAACTGCTGAGTGCAGGCCAAAGTCTGTAGCCAGGTAAATTTTCAATTAAACTTGCTGAAGAGAGAATTAAAAAAGAATATATACCTATACAGACAGTATATATGCCTATGTATTAGAGAAGAATTATACATACATGAACAGTTTATATGTATATGTATTGAAAAAGAATATATACATACATGTCACTCTGTAAGCACTTCCTTCCATCTTGGGTACAGCTTACCTGATTTAGTATTGTGAAGCTCAAAGCTGGGCATCTCTGGGAGTGGGGGATGTTTAGGTCAAAGCCAAGTTGGTAAAAGGCAAGAGAAGAAACTAGAAGTAGCCTGGGAGCCAAGGTCACTACAGCTCCCTCAGTCTGACCTGTGGCCCAACTGACCAGGGTGGGTATTGCTTCGTCAGAGTGGCAAACTCTTTTACCCAGCAGCCAGCTCAGAGATGGGCACTTCTCCCAGATGAGTGGCATTTCCTATCTCTTTGCTGATGGCTTGATTCTTGCCCCATCCTTACCCTAAGTATGAGAAGGTGCAACAAAAGAAAAAGAAAAAAGAAAAGAAAAAAACTAAGCAGCTAACATTTTGTTCCCAGCACCTGTGCTCTCATCAGAAAGTCAGAACCCAGTGAAGGTAAATGGAGGCAGGATTATAACTTGGAGGGGGAGGGAAGGTGACAGAGAGAAAGAGAGAGAGAGGGAGGCAGGTGAGTTTAGTTACATTGAGGATGCTCAAAAAAGCATTATTCCAGACGTTTACTTAAAAATACAGACATATTATATGAGTGTATGTATTCACACAACATATGTGTATATATACATATATATATATGTGTGTGTGTGTGTGTCTAATAGAGTTTATATGTATAACATATAACATATATATATATATATAAATGTGTATATATGTATATATGTATGTATAATAAAGTTTATATGAAGTTGTCCCATGTGGGACAATAATGCTCCTCTCAAAAGCCATTGACTATTTAGTCAAGATCCCAGTGCCAGTCATGGAAAAGCACGCTTTGAGCTATCGGTCAGGGAAGGCC